>NC_092157.1:4466837-4501837 GCF_045791955.1 Oncorhynchus clarkii lewisi
TGGAGGGGATAGGAGAATAGAGGAGCTCCTGGAGGGAATAGGAGAATAGAGGAGCTCATGCAGGGGCTGGAAGAAGAGATCGAGGAGCTCCTGGATGGGATAGGAGAAGATATAGAGGAGCTCCTGGAGGGGCTGGGAGAAGAGATAGAGGAGCTCCTGGAGGTGATGGGAGAAGAGTTAGTGGAGCTCCTGGAGGGGGAATGAAAAGAGAGGAGCTCCCGGAGGGGATGGGAGAAATGATAGAGGAGCTCTTGGATGGGGAATGAGAATAGAGGAGCTCCTGGAGGGGATAGGAGAAGAGATAGAGGAGCTCCTGGAGGTGGAATGAAAAGAGAGGAGCTCCTGGATGGGATAGGAGAAGAGATAGAGGAGCTCCTGGAGGGGCTGGGAGAAGAGATAGAGGAGCTCTTGGATGGGGAATGAGAATAGAGGAGCTCCTGGAGGGGATAGGAGAAGAGATAGAGGAGCTCCTGGAGGGGGAATGAAAAGAGAGGAGCTCCTGGATGGGATAGGAGAAGAGATAGAGGAGCTCCTGGAGGGGCTGGGAGAAGAGATAGAGGAGCTCTTGGATGGGGAATGAGAATAGAGGAGCTCCTGGAGGGGATAGGAGAAGAGATAGAGGAGCTCCTGGAGGGGGAATGAAAAGAGAGGAGCTCCTGGATGGGATAGGAGAAGAGATAGAGGAGCTCCTGGAGGGGCTGGGAGAAGAGATAGAGGAGCTCTTGGATGGGGAATGAGAATAGAGGAGCTCCTGGAGGGGATAGGAGAAGAGATAGAGGAGCTCCTGGAGGGGGAATGAAAAGAGAGGAGCTCCTGGATGGGATAGGAGAAGAGATAGAGGAGCTCCTGGAGGGGCTGGGAGAAGAGATAGAGGAGCTCTTGGATGGGGAATGAGAATAGAGGAGCTCCTGGAGGGGATAGGAGAAGAGATAGAGGAGCTCCTGGAGGGGGAATGAAAAGAGAGGAGCTCCTGGATGGGATAGGAGAAGAGATAGAGGAGCTCCTGGAGGGGCTGGGAGAAGAGATAGAGGAGCTCTTGGATGGGGAATGAGAATAGAGGAGCTCCTGGAGGGGATAGGAGAAGAGATAGAGGAGCTCAGTACCAGTCAAAAGTTGACACACCTGCTCATTCCAGGGTTTTTCTTTATTTGTGTTATTTTCTACGTTATAGAATAATAGTGAAGACATCACAACCATGAAATAACACAATATGGAATGATGTAGTAACCAAAAAAAAGTGTTAAACAAATCAAAATATATTTTATATTTGAGATTCTTAAAAGTAGCCACCCTTTGCCTTGACGACAGCTTTGAACACTCTTGGCATTCTCTCAACCAGCTTCATGAGGAATGCTTTTCCAACGGTCTTGAAGGAGTTCCCACATATGGTAAGCACTTGTTGGCTGCTTTTTTGGGAGGGGGGAACCACACATGCGGAGATCATCCGTTCACCTACTCTGTTTCTCACAAAGACACATCTCCACCAGTCTAACGTTCATTGCTCGTGTTTCTTGGCCCAAGCAAGTCTGTTCTTCTTATTGGTGTCTTTTAGTAGTGGTTTCTTTGCAGCAATTCGACCATGAAGGCCTGATTCACACAGTCTCCTCTGAACAGTTGATGTGCTCTCTCGCACGAAAGGAACTTATCCTCTGCAGCAGAGGTAACTCCGGGTCTTCCTTTCCTGTGGCGGTCCTCATGAGAGCCAGTTTCATCATAGCGCTTGATGGTTTTTGCAACTGCACTTGAAAAAACGTTGAAAGTTCTTGACTTTTTCCCGGATTGACTGACCTTCATGTCTTAAAGTAATGATGGACTGTTCTTTCTCTTTGCTTAGCTGTTCTTGCCATAATATTGTTCAACAGGCTCATGATGATGGGGAAAACTTGGAGTATTTTGGGGGGGTAAGTGGGTTAAAATCTTCCTTGAAGACACAGAGGGGGAACAGATGTTGAATTTTGTAACTTTAGCAAGACTTTATTCATATTGACAATCAAAGTGATTGACTGTATTCTCCATACGGTCTATATTAAAGGGCAATTTAATTCCATAGAACACATTGGTGCATAATTTCTACTTGCAGTGACATATCAAAAGGACGCAAAAGGCACTCACTTCGTGGAACGTTAAGTTTTGAATGTTGGTTGCAATGCTCTCAAGTTGGTTTGTGGAGTCACTGTTAACATGTTTCTAGTCATTTAAATGCCTGTTGCTGCTTTGTGTCTAAGTTGCGGAAAAAAGAAGAAGAAGCATTTTCACAAAATATATTGTAGCGGCAGCAGCCTATCAGATGACTTCGAGGCGTGGCTTGTTGGGGGCGTGACTTTGTCTTTGTGCTTTTTTTTGGCCAGCCAGGAGACGGATTGTCATGCCAGTTCATCTGCTATGTTGAGTTCTGTGATGATAGGTTGAGTTCTGTGATGATAGGTTGAGTTCTGTGATGCTATGTTGAGTTCTGTGATACTATGTTGAGTTCTGTGATACTATGTTGAGTTCTGTGATGCTATGTTGAGTTCTGTGATGATAGGTTGAGTTCTGTGATGCTATGTTGAGTTCTGTGATGATAGGTTGAGTTCTGTGATGCTATGTTGAGTTCGGTGATGCTATGTTGAGTTCTGTGATGCTATGTTGAGTTCTGTGATGATAGGTTGAGGTCTGTGATGATAGGTTGAGTTCTTTGATGCTATGTTGAGTTCTGTGATGATAGGTTGAGGTCTGTGATGATAGGTTGAGTTCTGTGATGATAGGTTGAGTTCTTTGATGCTATGTTGAGGTCTGTGATGATAGGTTGAGGTCTGTGATGATAGGTTGAGGTCTGTGATGATAGGTTGAGCTTGTACGCCACTAGTTATGGAGTCTTAATTATTAATGAGACTGTCATTCGTGCATGTGATGCTGAAGAGGCTACTGAAATATAGTTGTTAGGACAGTGACCAATTCAATACGCCATGATTTGGCACAATGTTACACTTGTATTTATTATGTTATTTTACTACTTATACTTTGATTTAAAATATATATATTTCATACAGGTACATTTAAATGCATGTTGAAATATGTTTATGTTTTACAAAACATACCCAAAGACAGTGCCTTCAGAAAAGTGTTCATACCCCTTGACTTATTCCACATTTTCTTGTGTTACAGCCTGAATTCTAAATGGATTACATAGCTTCTTTATGATTAGTCAATGCCATAATGTAGTTATTTGTTAGATATTCCTTATTAGCTGAAATCAATTTTAGCTGTCGCGCTAGCTGTTAGGTCCTCCAAACAGATTCACAAATCATGGGAATTTGTCACGCTATACAGACAGACGTTGTCTCCTTTCCGAGGCACGTGTTGCTAGGCAACCCGCCTGCGGTTTGCTTGGTCAGGCCAGATCCCTCTGCGGCTAAAGCCGTGTGTGAGAAACATGCCAAAAAATATTTGTTCTGTGAAACTAAATAAATACTGCACTCTGACCCAAAACATTTTTTTGCTAGATTCATAATAGTGTTATTAGACAAAGCAAAGAAAGGGAACATCAAAACGTGATGTAGTTTTAGTGGAATGTTGCAGCTGTTGTTGGTAAGTAAAGTGTCTGCTAGCTTTTAGCTAATATATTCCTCTTAAATATACATGTTTTGCCTGATTCGTTATGCAGTTAGTATGTCCTCATAACCTGAGTTTACACATCTTGTCAGCAGAGGGAAGCTGGAGAATCTTTGGAGTGTGCTCTTTTTCCCAGTTCATCGCCGTAGAATTACATACAGAATCATTTATTTTATAGAATTACATACAGAATAATTTATTTAATAGAATTACATTCAGAATAATTTATTTAATAGAATTACATTCAGAATAATTTATTTAATAGAATTACATTCAGAATAATTTATTTAATAGAATTACATTCAGAATCATTTATTTTACAGAATAATTAATTTTATAGAATTACATACAGAATAATTGATTTTATAGAATTACATACGGAATCATTGATTTTATAGAATTATATACAGAATAATTTATTTGACAGAATAATTCATTTTATAGAATTACATACCGAATAATTGATTTTATAGAATTACATACAGAATCATTTATTTTACAGAATAATTGATTTTATAGAATTACATACAGAATAATTGATTTTATAGAATTACATACAGAATCATTTATTTTACAGAATAATTGATTTTATAGAATTACATACAGAATCATTGATTTTATAGAATTACATACAGAATCATTTACTTTACAGAATTACTGATTTTTATAGAATTACATACAGAATTATTGATTTTATAGAATTACATACAGAATAATTGATTTTATAGAATTACATACAGAATTATTGATTTTATAGAATTACATACAGAATTATTGATTTTATAGAATTACATACAGAATCATTTATTTTATAGAATTACATACAGAATAATTGATTTTATAGAATTACATACAGAATCATTTATTTTCATGACCAACTAAAAAATTGATCATAAAAAACGAATAACATAAAATCAAAATGTTATTTTGTCAACATTAGTTCTGGAAGAACATGGAATAAATCTAATAAATGATCTATTCTTCAACCATCAAATTTGAAGATGCAGAAACAAAATGAAGGAAGCAATTGTAAATGTTTCAACTTTTGTTTGGGATTAGTATAGTGGCTCTAACTGAGAGAAACCCATCAGTATAGTGGCTCTAACTGTGAGAAACCCATCGGTATGCAGGCATCACAAAGCTCTGAGAGAAACCCATCGGTATGCAGGCATCACAAAGCTCTGAGAGAAACCCATCAGTATAGTGGCTCTAACTGTGGGAAACCCATCAGTATAGTGGCTCTAACTGTGAGAAACCCATCAGTATAGTGGCTCTAACTGTGAGAAACCCATCAGTATAGTGGCTCTAACTGTGAGAAACCCATCGGTATGCAGGCATCACAAAGCTCTGAGAGAAACCCATCGGTATGCAGGCATCACAAAGCTCTGAGAGAAACCCATCAGTATAGTGGCTCTAACTGTGGGAAACCGATCAGTATAGTGGCTCTAACTGAGAGAAACCAATCAGTATAGTGGCTCTAACTGTGAGAAACCCATCGGTATGTAGGCATCACAAAGCTCTGAGAGAAACCCATCAGTATAGTGGCTCTAACTGTGAGAAACCCATCAGTATAGTGTCTCTAACTGTGAGAAACCCATCAGTATGCAGGCATCACAAAGCTCTGAGAGAAACCCATCGGTATGCAGGCATCACAAAGCTCTAAGAAACCCATCGGTATGCAGGCATCACAGACGTGAGAGAAACCCATCGGTATGCAGGCATCACAAAGCTCTGAGAAACCAGCGGTATGCAGGCATCACAAAGCTCTGAGAAACCCATTGGTATGCAGGCATCACAAAGCTCTGAGAAACCCATCGGTATGCAGGCATCACAAAGCTCTAAGAAACCCATCGGTATGCAGGCATCACAGACGTGAGAGAAACCCAGCAGTATGCAGGCATCACAAAGCTCTGAGAGAAACCTAGCAGTATGCAGGCATCACAAAGCTCTGAGAGAAACCCAGCAGTATGCAGGCATCACAAAGCTCTGAGAGAAACCCAGCAGTATGCAGGCATCACAAAGCTCTGAGAAACCCAGCAGTATGCAGGCATCACAAAGCTCTGAGAAACCCAGCCGTATGCAAGCATCACAAAGCTGTGAGAGAAACCCATCGGTATGCAATCATCACAAAGCTGTGAGAGAAACCCATCAGTATGCAGGCATCACAAAGCTCTGAGAAACCCATCGGTATGCAGGCATCACAAAGCTGTGAGAGAAACCCATCGGTATGCAGGCATCACAAAGCTGTGAGAGAAACCCATCGGTATGCAGGCATCACAAAGCTGTGACTGAAACCCATCGGTATGCAGGCATCACAAAGCTGTGAGAGAAACCCATCGGTATGCAGGCATCACAAAGCTGTGAGAGAAACCCATCGGTATGCAGGCATCACAAAGCTGTGATTGAAACCCAGCGGTATGCAGGCATCACAAAGCTGTGAGAGAAACCCATCGGTATGCAGGCATCACAAAGCTGTGATTGAAACCCAGCGGTATGCAGGCATCACAAAGCAACATAAAGAAGCAGTCTTCATGAGTGTCAGGCCAAGGTGTTAACTTTGACTCAGTCCGCTGACCAAATAG
Source organism: Oncorhynchus clarkii lewisi (assembly GCF_045791955.1). Taxonomy (NCBI): domain Eukaryota; kingdom Metazoa; phylum Chordata; class Actinopteri; order Salmoniformes; family Salmonidae; genus Oncorhynchus; species Oncorhynchus clarkii. Next base: position 4,473,011 of record NC_092157.1, read on the forward strand.
AACCATATTCCCTATTTAGTGCACTGCTTTTGTCAAAAGTAGAGCAGCCTATCGGGGAATAAGGTTTCATTTGGGACTCGGGTAGAGTTTTTACTCCAGACGGTGTATGGATTGTGGTCTAAGGTATTTCTGGGGGAAGTCAGGGGGTTTTCCAAACCACATATAATAACTGTGATTTAACGCCGAGGACGGAGGAGCACACTCTTATTTTTACATCCTTGACTGTGTCGCAAAGAGCACCCTATTCCCTATATAGTGCACTTCTTTTGAACTAGGATCCGTAGACCTCTGGTCAAAAAGTAGTGCACTATAAAGGGAATTGGGTTATGGGCCCTGGTCTAAAGTAGTGCACTACACAGGGAATAGGGTTATAGGTCCCGGTCTAAAGTAGTGCACTAAACAGGGAATTGGGGTATGGACCCTGGTCTAAAGTAGTGCACTAAACAGGGAATAGGGTTAAAGGTCCTGGTCTAAAGTAGTGCACTAAACAGGGAATAGGGTTATAGGTCCTGGTCTAAAGTAGTGCACTAAACAGGGAATAGGGTTATGGGTCCTGGTCTAAAGTAGTGCACTAAACAGGGAATTGGGGTATGGACCCTGGTCTAAAGTAGTGCACTAAACAGGGAATAGGGTTATGGGCCCTCTTCTAAAGTAGTGCACTATATAGGGAATAGGGTTCCATAGGGCTCTGGGCTAAAGTAGTGCACTATATAGGGAATAGTGTACCATTTAGGATAGACCCTCTTTATCCCTGGTTAGCTCCATCCACCTCTACCAAGGATGGAAGGAAGGCACACAAGACAGACCATTATATCTCAGTCCACATTAAGATAAGGAACACCCAGATGAGTGGAGACTCCCGTCAGACAAAGCCGTTCCTATTGCAGCAGTGTGGGTAATTGTCCTGTTGGTGGGGAGGGACGGGGGGGACGGGGGGGACGGGGGGAGTGGTGAAGCGGAGCGGGTGTGTTTTGGCAAATTGCACCAGATTTATCTTGGCTATAGGCATCCTCTTTCCTGGGTTTCCTTCTCGGGTTTCTGTCGCCTCTCCCCGGGTCGAGTTCCAAAGGGCACCCTATTCCCTGTATAGTGCACTACTTTTAGACCAGGGCTCGTAGTGCACTATATAGGGAATAGGGTACCATTTGGGATGCCAGAGCCAGTCACAGTACAGGGCCTTATCACGCTGCCCTCCTCTCAGTGGCTGGTTACAGTGGTAAGATTTCAGGTGCTGGCCCAGGTCTCCAGAGGAACAGGTGTCCCCTCTGTGTCCGGGCGGCTGGGGTCTCGCTGGGGAGGCCTGGGAAAGGGCAGGTACCGCCAAGGCCTGGTTCTACCTCAGCGGACAGATAACAGTGGGGCTTTGAGGATGAATTCAGCCTAATTGCTTAAGGAGTCTGTGGAAGTTGGAATAGTTAGGAAGTTAATAAATAGATAAATAAATAGTTAGGAAGTTAATAAATAAATAAATAAATAGTTAGGAAGTTAATAAATAAATAAATAAATAGTTAGGAAGTTAATAAATAAATAGTTAGGAAGTTAATAAATAAATAGTTAGAAGAGGAAAAACGAAACAAACAGAAATTCTCCCAGCGATTCTTGGCTGTAGGAAGACAATGAATGATGGGAAAGAGAGACCACATCTTCATGCTACTGTAGGTGATAAGTTCACGTGGCCAAGGAGTGGCAAATCGGTTCGACTCCAATCCCCCCTTAGCCTTTCACCTCAGTTTAGCACGATCCTGTGGGCCGGAGGGTTGTCCCATTTCAACGTTGAGTGAGGCATAGTGAGGCAGGTAACCTAGTGGTTTGAGCGTTGGGCCAGTAACCGAAAGGTTACTAGATCGAATACTTGAGCTGACAAGGTAAAACTCTGTCGTTCTGTCCCTTAACAAGGCAGTTAACCCACTGTTCCTAGGCCGTCATTTGTTCTTAACTGACTTGCCTAGTTAAATAAAAGATGAAATACAGAAAATAAAGCCCTCTAGTTGACCCTCCAAAACTAAGCGAAATTGAGGTCGTCACTAGTTACTACAGCCATATAAACCCCGCCTATTTCTAAAATGTCTCTTCTTAAAATGTGATTTTAAACCACAGGAGGTTGGTGGAAACTTATTTTGGGAGGACGGGCTCGTGGTAATGGCTGGAGCGGAATCAGAGGAATGGTATCAAACACATCAAACACGTGGTTTCCATGGTATCAAACACATCAAACACCTGGTTTCCATGGTATCAAACACATCAAACACCTGGTTTCCATGGTATCAAACACATCAAACACGTGGTTTCCATGGTATCAAACACATCAAACACCTGGTTTCCATGGTATCAAACACATCAAACACGTGGTTTCCATGGTATCAAACACATCAAACACGTGGTTTCCATGGTATCAAACACATCAAACACCTGGTTTCCATGGTATCAAACATGGCTTCCATTCCATTTGCTCCGTTGAGCCGTCCTCCACTCAACAGCCTCCACTGTTTTAAACCTAACTCTAACCTTAACCACACTGCTAACCTTATGCTAACCACACTGCTAACCTTATGCTAACCACACTGCTAACCTTATGCTAACCACACTGCTAACCTTATGCTAACCACACTGCTAACCTTATGCTAACCACACTGCTAACCTTAACCTCCTGACCTTAAATTACGTCCACAAAGCAAATGTTTCTTTACATACATTTTTACCATACGGCCAATTTAGATTTTTGTGGCTGTCCTATCTAGCGGAAACCATCCAGACTTGATAGCAAGGGGTTACCAAATCTCCCATGAAGCTCGGCGAGCCAAGGCTCTATTATTATAATTCTATAAAGTAAATTATTCTGTATGTAATTCTATAAAATGAATTATTCTGTAAAATAAATGATTCTGTATGTAATTCTATAAAATAAATGATTCTGTATGTAATTCTATAAAATAAATTATTCTGTAAAATAAATGATTCCGTATGTAATTCTACGGCGATGAACTGGGAAAAAAGAGCACAAACCAAAGATTCTCCAGCTTCCCCCTGCTGATAAGATGTGTAAGTAAACTCAGGTTATGAGGACATACTAGAGTACTGAGAGTTTGTGCAAGAGGTTTCCTCAACAAGTCTCCCTTTCCCCTCTCTTCTACCGTCTACCTTCTCCCCTCTCTCCCTTTCTCCTCTCTTCTCCCCTCTCTCCCTTTCCCCTCTCTTCTCCCCTCTCTCCCTCTCCCCTCTCTACTCCCCTCTCTCCCTTTCCCCTCTCTACTCCCCCCTCTCCCTTTCCCCTCTCATCTCCCCTCTCTCCCTTTCCACTCTCTTCTCCCCTCTCTTCTCCCCTCTCCCCTCTCTACTCCCCTCTCTCCCTTTCCCCTCTCTACTCCCCCCTCTCCCTCTCCCCTCTCTACTCCCCTCTCTCCCTTTCCCCTCTCTACTCCCCCCTCTCCCTCTCCCCTCTCTTCTCCCCTCTCTCCCTCTCCCCTCTCTACTCCCCTCTCTCCCTCTCTTCTCCCCTCTCTCCCTTTCCCCTCTCTCCCTCTCCCCTCTCTTCTCCCCTCTCTCCCTCTCTCCCCCCCCTCTCTTCTCCCCCCCTCCCTTACCCCTCTCCTCCTCCCCTCCCCTCCCCTTTACACTCTCATCTCCCTTTTCCCTTCTCCCCGTCTCCCATATATCAGCTGACCTTTTCTGAGGCTGACCGTACTCCACCTTTGATGTGTGGAGTATTCTGGAGTACCATTAGTAATCACTGTTGAGTCCTCCACAATGGGGACAGACCCCCGAAGGGCCCAGTTCACCAACTCCAAAACTCTTGTTTGGGGCCCCAGCCCACGTAAAAAAAAGGGCCCTTAAGAAAAGTTGTATATATTTTTTACTGTTCCTCCCTTCAACATCCGTTATTGTAAAGTGAAAAGTAAGCACACCCTTGGTGCTGCAATAATAGTTCTGTAAATTACAGTTTAAGAGCGTCTTGTCTCGTGCCTTGGTGCTCAATCGCTCCTGAGGCTGAAGATGAAGGGGTAGAGGGATGGAAGGGTGGAGGAGTGGAGTGGAGGGGTGGAGTGATGGAGGGATGGAGAGATGGAGAGATAGAGGGATGGAGGAATGGAGGGATGGAGGGGTAGAGGGATGGAGGGATGAGAGATGGAGGGATGGAGAGATGGAGAGATGGAGAGATGGAGGGATGAAGAGAGGGTTATGGAGGGATGGAGAGATACAGGGATGGAGAGATAGCGGGGTAGATGGATGCAGGGATGGAGAGATAGAGGGGTAGAGGGATGCAGGGATGGAGATATATAGGGATGAGAGATACAGGGATGGAGAGATACAGGGATGGAGAGATAGAGGGATGGAGAGATAGAGGGGTAGAGGGATGGAGGGATGGAGAGATGGAGATATAGAGGGGTAGAGGGGTAGAGGGATGGAGAGATAGAGGGATGGAGAGATAGAGGGGTAGAGGGATGGAGAGATAGAGGGGTAGAGGGATGGAGGGATGGAGAGAGAGGGGTAGAGGGATGGAGGGATGGAGAGATAGAGGGGTAGAGGGATGGAGGGATGGAGAGATAGAGGGATTGAGGGATGGAGAGATGGAGAGATAGAGGGGTAGAGGGATGGAGAGATAGAGGGGTAGAGGGATGGAGAGATAGAGGGGTAGAGGGATGGAGAGATAGAGGTGTAGAGGGATGGAGGGATGGGGAGATGGAGAGATAGAGGGGTAGAGGGATGGAGAGATAGAGGGATAGAGAGGTAGAGGGATGGGAACAATACGGACTCCCAGAGGTAGTTACTCAGGCCCTGATCAGGAGCTCAGCCTGCTTCCCAAATGGATCCCTGCGCTGTCCTTCTTCCTCCAGCCAGGACGGCCCCAGATGCATCCCAATAAAATCTTCAAAAGCTTCTCCCTCTTAACTTTCACTATCAAACATGTGTGTGCAGTTAGGATGCTTTATTTGACAGTCAAATATGTTGAGGAAATGGTTTAGTGGATGTGGATAAGGGAAATACTGGTCTAACCCTCAGACAATAGACTAGTGTAGGAACAACCAGCTGTAACTGGTTTAACCCTCAGACTAGTGTAGGAACAACCAGCTGTAACAGGTTTAACCCTCAGACTAGTGTAGGAACAACCACACTGTAACAGGTTTAACCCTCAGACTAGTGTAGGAACAACCAGCTGTAACAGGTTTAACCCTCAGACTAGTGTAGGAACAACCAGCTGTAACAGGTTTAACCCTCAGACCAGTGTAGGAACAACCAGCTGTAACAGGTTTAACCCTCAGACTAGTGTAGGAACAACCAGCTGTAACAGGTTTAACCCTCAGACTAGTGTAGGAACAACCAGCTGTAACAGGTTTAACCCTCAGACCAGTGTAGGAACAACCAGCTGTAACAGGTTTAACCCTCAGACCAGTGTAGGAACAACCACACTGTAACAGGTTTAACCCTCAGACCAGTGTAGGAGCAACCACACTGTAACAGGTTTAACCCTCAGACTAGTGTAGGAACAACCAGCTGTAACAGGTTTAACCCTCAGACCAGTGTAGGAACAACCACACTGTAACAGGTTTAACCCTCAGACTAGTGTAGGAACAACCACACGGTAACAGGTTTAACCCTCAGACCAGTGTAGGAACAACCACACTGTAACAGGTTTAACCCTCAGACTAGTGTAGGAACAACCACACTGTAACAGGTTTAACCCTCAGACTAGTGTAGGAACAACCACACTGTAACAGGTTTAACCCTCAGACTAGTGTAGGAACAACCACACTGTAACAGGTTTAACCCTCAGACAATAGACTAGTGTAGGAACAACCAGCTGTAACAGGTTTAACCCCTCAGACAATAGACTAGTGTAGGAACAACCACACTGTAACAGGTTTAACCCTCAGACTAGTGTAGGAACAACCACACTGTAACAGGTTTAACCCTCAGACAATAGACTAGTGTAGGAACAACCAGCTGTAACAGGTTTAACCCCTCAGACAATAGACTAGTGTAGGAACAACCACACTGTAACAGGTTTAACCCTCAGACTGTAGACTAGTGTAGGAACAACCACACTGTAACAGTTTTAACCCTCAGACTAGTGTAGGAAAAACCACACTGTAACAGGTTTAACCCCTCAGACAATAGACTAGTGTAGGAACAACCACACTGTAACAAGTTTAACCCCTCAGACAATAGACTAGTTTAGGAAATACCATGCTGTAACAGGTTTAACCCTCAGACAGTAGACTAGTGTAGGAACAACCAGCTGTAACAGGTTTAACCCTCAGACCAGTGTAGGAACAACCACACTGTAACAGGTTTAACCCTCAGACTAGTGTAGGAACAACCATGCTGTAACAGGTTTAACCCTCAGACATTAGACTAGTGTAGGAACAACCAGCTGTAACAGGTTTAACCCTCAGACTAGTGTAGGAACAACCACACTGTAACATGTTTAACCCTCAGACTGGTGTAGGAACAACCAGCTGTAACAGGTTTAACCCTCAGACTAGTGTAGGAACAACCACACTGTAACAGGTTTAACCCTCAGACTATAGACTAGTGTAGGAACAACCACGCTGTAACAGGTTTAACCCTCAGACTAGTGTAGGAACAACCAGCTGTAACAGGTTTAACCCTCAGACTAGTGTAGGAACAACCACACTGTAACAGGTTTAACCCTCAGACCAGTGTAGGAACAACCACACTTTAACAGGTTTAACCCTCAGACCAGTGTAGGAGCAACCACACTGTAACAGGTTTAACCCTCAGACTAGTGTAGGAACAACCAGCTGTAACAGGTTTAACCCTCAGACCAGTGTAGGAACAACCACACTGTAACAGGTTTAACCCTCAGACTAGTGTAGGAACAACCAAACGGTAACAGGTTTAACCCTCAGACCAGTGTAGGAACAACCACACTGTAACAGGTTTAACCCTCAGACTAGTGTAGGAACAACCACACTGTAACAGGTTTAACCCTCAGACTAGTGTAGGAACAACCACACTGTAACAGGTTTAACCGTCAGACTAGTGTAGGAACAACCACACTGTAACAGGTTTAACCCTCAGACAATAGACTAGTGTAGGAACAACCAGCTGTAACAGGTTTAACCCCTCAGACAATAGACTAGTGTAGGAACAACCACACTGTAACAGGTTTAACCCTCAGACTGTAGACTAGTGTAGGAACAACCACACTGTAACAGTTTTAACCCTCAGACTAGTGTAGGAACAACCACACTGTAACAGGTTTAACCCCTCAGACAATAGACTAGTGTAGGAACAACCACACTGTAACAGGTTTAACCCCTCAGACAATAGACTAGTTTAGGAAATACCATGCTGTAACAGGTTTAACCCTCAGACAGTAGACTAGTGTAGGAACAACCAGCTGTAACAGGTTTAACCCTCAGACTAGTGTAGGAACAACCACACTGTAACAGGTTTAACCCTCAGACTAGTGTAGGAACAACCATGCTGTAACAGGTTTAACCCTCAGACATTAGACTAGTGTAGGAACAACCAGCTGTAACAGGTTTAACCCTCAGACTAGTGTAGGAACAACCACACTGTAACATGTTTAACCCTCAGACTGGTGTAGGAACAACCAGCTGTAACAGGTTTAACCCTCAGACTAGTGTAGGAACAACCACGCTGTAACAGGTTTAACCCTCAGACTAGTGTAGGAACAACCAGCTGTAACAGGTTTAACCCTCAGACTAGTGTAGGAACAACCACACTGTAACAGGTTTAACCCTCAGACCAGTGTAGGAACAACCACACTTTAACAGGTTTAACCCTCAGACCAGTGTAGGAGCAACCACACTGTAACAGGTTTAACCCTCAGACTAGTGTAGGAACAACCAGCTGTAACAGGTTTAACCCTCAGACCAGTGTAGGAACAACCACACTGTAACAGGTTTAACCCTCAGACTAGTGTAGGAACAACCACACGGTAACAGGTTTAACCCTCAGACCAGTGTAGGAACAACCACACTGTAACAGGTTTAACCCTCAGACTAGTGTAGGAACAACCACACTGTAACAGGTTTAACCCTCAGACTAGTGTAGGAACAACCACACTGTAACAGGTTTAACCCTCAGACTAGTGTAGGAACAACCACACTGTAACAGGTTTAACCCTCAGACAATAGACTAGTGTAGGAACAACCAGCTGTAACAGGTTTAACCCCTCAGACAATAGACTAGTGTAGGAACAACCACACTGTAACAGGTTTAACCCTCAGACTAGTGTAGGAACAACCACACTGTAACAGGTTTAACCCTCAGACAATAGACTAGTGTAGGAACAACCAGCTGTAACAGGTTTAACCCCTCAGACAATTGACTAGTGTAGGAACAACCACACTGTAACAGGTTTAACCCTCAGTCTGTAGACTAGTGTAGGAACAACCACACTGTAACAGTTTTAACCCTCAGACTAGTGTAGGAACAACCACACTGTAACAGGTTTAACCCCTCAGACAATAGACTAGTGTAGGAACAACCACACTGTAACAGGTTTAACCCCTCAGACAATAGACTAGTTTAGGAACAACCATGCTGTAACAGGTTTAACCCTCAGACAGTAGACTAGTGTAGGAACAACCAGCTGTAACAGGTTTAACCCTCAGACTAGTGTAGGAACAACCACACTGTAACAGGTTTAACCCTCAGACTAGTGTAGGAACAACCATGCTGTAACAGGTTTAACTCTCAGACATTAGACTAGTGTAGGAACAACCAGCTGTAACAGGTTTAACCCTCAGACTAGTGTAGGAACAACCACACTGTAACATGTTTAACCCTCAGACTGGTGTAGGAACAACCAGCTGTAACAGGTTTAACCCTCAGACTAGTGTAGGAACAACCACACTGTAACAGGTTTAACCCTCAGACTATAGACTAGTGTAGTTACAACCACGCTGTAACAGGTTTAACCCTCAGACTAGTGTAGGAACAACCAGCTGTAACAGGTTTAACCCTCAGACTAGTGTAGGAACAACCACACTGTAACAGGTTTAACCCTCAGACTAGTGTAGGAACAACAAGCTGTAACAGGTTTAACCCTCAGACTAGTGTAGGAACAACCACACTGTAACAGGTTTAACCCTCAGACTATAGACTAGTGTAGGAACAACCACGCTGTAACAGGTTTAACCCTCAGACTAGTGTAGGAACAACCAGCTGTAACAGGTTTAACCCTCAGACTAGTGTAGGAACAACCACACTGTAACAGGTTTAACCCTCAGACTAGTGTAGGAACAACCAGCTGTAACAGGTTTAACCCTCAGACCAGTGTAGGAACAACCACACTGTAACAGATTTAACCCTCAGACTAGTGTAGGAACAACCACACTGTAACAGGTTTAACCCTCAGACTAGTGTAGGAACAACCACACTGTAACAGGTTTAACCCTCAGACTAGTGTAGGAACAACCAGCTGTAACAGGTTTAACCCTCAGACTAGTGTAGGAACAACCACGCTGTAACAGGTTTAACCCTCAGACTAGTGTAGGAACAACCACACTGTAACAGGTTTAACCCTCAGACTAGTGTAGGAACAACCAGCTGTAACAGGTTTAACCCCTCAGACAATAGACTAGTGTAGGAACAACCACGTTGTAACAGGTTTAACCCTCAGACAATAGACTAGTGTAGGAACAACCACGCTGTAACAGGTTTAACCCTCAGACTAGTGTAGAAACAACCACACTGTAACAGGTACAGTGTATGCTCTGCATTTAAAAACATGGAAGTTCTCATTCAGCTGTGTGTGTGTGTGTGTGTGTGTGTGTGTGTGTGTGTGTGTGTGTGTGTGTGTGTGTGTGTGTGTGTGTGTGTGTGTGTGTGTGTGCGTGTGTGTGTGTGTGTGTGTGTGTTTGTGTGTGTGTGTGTGTATGTACACCCTGAGGTGACAGCTTAATGATATCATCTTATTTATCCCCTTCTCTGTCTCTCCTGAGACAACTACTAGAGCCCATCTCTTTTGTACGGCCCAAGGATTTGGGCTTGTTATTGGGGACAGCCAGTTAAACTGTCCTCACCTTTCCTGCCCCCCCCCCCCCCCCCCCCCTCCCCCGGCTCAGACTAAGGCTTAGAGAGAGGGAGAGAGAGAGAGAGAGAGAGAGAGAGAGAGAGAGAGAGAGAGAGACAGAGAGAGAGAGAGAGAGAGAGAGAGAGAGAGAGAGAGAGAGAGAGAGAGGCTTGTATTGGATGGGTTTCTTTTGTGGAGGCATCTTTCCTTCCTTCAGGAGTACGCTGTTGGATTCCAAATGACACCCTATTCCCTGTATAGTGCAGCTATCTGGCCTGCTCAAAAGAAGTGCACTAGATAGGGAATAGGGTGCCATTTGGGAAGTACATCCACATTGGATCTGATTTGTGACCCTGAGGGCTGAAGGGGACATTTAAAGGCACTATTGATCCTGTGTATCAGTCTGAGGGATGAGAGAGAGGGACAGAGGAGAGGGACAGAGGAGAGGGGGGACGAGAGGGGGGAAGGGAAAAAGGAGGGAGGGAGAAGAGGGATGATGTAAGGGGAGAGAGAAGGAAGTAGGGAGAGAGAAAGAGAGAGACCGAGGGAGAGGAAACAAGAGTGTCAGGAAGAGAGACAGTGGGAGAGAGGTAGAAAGAGAATGGGAGGAGGTGAGGGATTTCAAGCCTTTAGCCTTTCCCCCCTAACAGGAAATAGGGGACAGGCTGAGAGGAGAGAGAGACCTGGCTGAGAGGAGAGAGAGGCCAGGCTGACCGGAGAGAAAGGCCAGGCTGAGAGGAGAGAGACGCCAGACTGAGAGGAGAGAGAGGCCTGGCTGAGAGGAGAGAGATGCCAGGCTGAGAGGAGAGAGACGCCAGGCTGAGAGGAGAGAGAGGCCTTTCTGAGAGGAGAGAGAGACCAGGCTGAGAGGAGAGAGAGGCCAGGCTGACCGTAGAGAGAGACCAGGCTGAGAGGAGAGAGACGCCAGGCTGAGAGGAGAGAGAGGCCAGGCTGAGAGGAGAGAGAGGCCAGGCTGAGAGGAGAGAGAGGCCTGGCTGAGAGGAGAGAGAGGCCAGGCTGACCGGAGAGAAAGGCCAGGCTGAGAGGAGAGAGAGGCCTGGCTGAGAGGAGAGAGAGACCAGGCTGACCGGAGAGAGACAACAGGCTGAGAGGAGAGAGAGGCCTGGCTGAGAGGAGAGAGAGGCCAGGCTGAGAGGAGAGAGAGGCCTGGCTGAGAGGAGAGAGAGGCCAGGCTGACCGGAGAGAGAGGGCAGGCTGAGAGGAGAGAGAGGACAGGCTGAGAAGATAAAATGGGCACTTAGTCTGCTGCCGCCAGCTCCGTGAGCCTATAATAGTATAACTCATCCACACAGGATCCCACTGGTTCCTGATCTCTCAGCTCCGTTAGCCTATAAAAGGATAACTTCTCTACACAGGGTCCTCTCTCTCTCTCTCTCTCTCTCTCTCTCTCTCTCTCTCTCTCTCTCTCTCTCTCTCTCTCTCTCTGAAATACTGTGGGTCTGAGCAGACGTCTCCATCACACGCCAACACAGGCAAAATAAGTGCACTACGTAGAAAACAGGTTGCCATTTAAGACTCCGCAGTCGCCACTCAGCTCAGCATAACTCCTGTAACATTGAGACCACAGCTCAGCATAACTCCTGTAACATTGAGACCACAGCTCAGCATAACTCCTGTAACCTTGAGACCACAGCTCAGCATAACTCCTGTAACCTTGAGACCACAGCTCAGCATAACTCCTGTAACCTTGAGACCACAGCTCAGCATAACTCCTGTAACCTTGAGACCACAGCTCAGCATAACTCCTGTAACATTGAGACCACAGCTCAGCATAACTCCTGTAACCTTGAGACCACAGCTCAGCATAACTCCTGAAACATTGAGACCACAGCTCAGCATAACTCCTGTAACCATGAGACCACAGCTCAGCATAACTCCTGTAACCTCGAGACCAGAGCTCAGCATAACTCCTGTAACCTTGAGACCACAGCTCATATAACTCCTGTAACCTTGAGACCACAGCTCAGCATAACTCCTGTAACCTTGAGACCACAGCTCAGCATAACTCCTGAAACATTGAGACCACAGCTCAGCATAACTCCTGTAACCTTGAGACCACAGCTCAGCATAACTCCTGTAACATTGAGACCACAGCTCAGCATAACTCCTGTAACCTTGAGACCACAGCTCAGCATAACTCCTGTAACCTTGAGACCACAGCTCAGCATAACTCCTGTAACATTGAGACCACAGCTCAGCATAACTCCTGTAACCTTGAGACCACAGCTCAGCATAACTCCTGTAACCTTGAGACCACAGCTCAGCATAACTCCTGTAACCTTGAGACCACAGCTCAGCATAACTCCTGAAACATTGAGACCACAGCTCAGCATAACTCCTGTAACCTTGAGACCACAGCTCAGCATAACTCCTGTAACATTGAGACCACAGCTCAGCATAACTCCTGTAACCTTGAGACCACAGCTCAGCATAACTCCTGTAACCTTGAGACCACAGCTCAGCATAACTCCTGTAACCTTGAGACCACAGCTCAGCATAACTCCTGAAACATTGAGACCACAGCTCAGCATAACTCCTGTAACCTTGAGACCACAGCTCAGCATAACTCCTGTAACATTGAGACCACAGCTCATATATCTCCTGTAACCATGAGACCACAGCTCATATAACTCCTGTAACCTCGAGACCACAGCTCAGCATAACTCATGTAACCTTGAGACCACAGCTCAGCATAACTCCTGTAACCTCGAGACCACATGTCAGCATAACTCCTTTAACCTTGAGACCACAGCTCAGCATAACTCCTGTAAACTGGAGACCACAGCTCAGCATAACTCCTGTAACCTTGAGACCAAAGCTCAGCATAACTCTTGTAACCTTGAGACCACAGCTCAGCATAACTCCTGTAACCTCGAGACCACAGCTCAGCATAACTCCTGTAACCTTGAGACCACAGCTCAGCATAACTCCTGTAACCTCGAGACCACAGCTCAGCATAACTCCTGTAACCTTGAGACCACAGCTCATATAACTCCTGTAACCTCGAGACCACAGCTCAGCATAACTCATGTAACCTCGAGACCACAGCTCAGCATAACTCCTGTAACCTTGAGACCACAGCTCAGCATAACTCCTGTAACCTCGAGACCACAGCTCAGCATAACTCCTGTAACCTTGAGACCACAGCTCAGCATAACTCCTGTAACCTTGAGACCACAGCTCAGCATAACTCCTATAACTTTGAGACCACAGCTCATATAACTCCTGTAACCTTGAGACCACATCTCAGCATAACTCCTGTAACCTTGAGACCACAGCTCAGCATAACTCCTGTAACCTTGAGACCACAGCTCAGCATAACTCCTGAAACATTGAGACCACAGCTCAGCATAACTCCTGTAACCTTGAGACCACAGCTCAGCATAACTCCTGTAACCTCGAGACCACAGCTCAGCATAACTCCTGTAACCTTGAGACCACAGCTCAGCATAACTCCTGTAACCTTGAGACCACAGCTCAGCATAACTCCTATAACTTTGAGACCACAGCTCATATAACTCCTGTAACCTTGAGACCACATCTCAGCATAACTCCTGTAACCTTGAGACCACAGCTCAGCATAACTCCTGTAACCTTGAGACCACAGCTCAGCATAACTCCTGAAACATTGAGACCACAGCTCAGCATAACTCCTGTAACCTTGAGACCACAGCTCAGCATAACTCCTGTAACATTGAGACCACAGCTCAGCATAACTCCTGTAACCTTGAGACCACAGCTCAGCATAACTCCTGTAACCTTGAGACCACAGCTCAGCATAACTCCTGTAACCTTGAGACCACAGCTCAGCATAACTCCTGAAACATTGAGACCACAGCTCAGCATAACTCCTGTAACCTTGAGACCACAGCTCAGCATAACTCCTGTAACATTGAGACCACAGCTCATATATCTCCTGTAACCATGAGACCACAGCTCATATAACTCCTGTAACCTCGAGACCACAGCTCAGCATAACTCATGTAACCTTGAGACCACAGCTCAGCATAACTCCTGTAACCTCGAGACCACATGTCAGCATAACTCCTTTAACCTTGAGACCACAGCTCAGCATAACTCCTGTAAACTGGAGACCACAGCTCAGCATAACTCCTGTAACCTTGAGACCAAAGCTCAGCATAACTCTTGTAACCTTGAGACCACAGCTCAGCATAACTCCTGTAACCTCGAGACCACAGCTCAGCATAACTCCTGTAACCTTGAGACCACAGCTCAGCATAACTCCTGTAACCTCGAGACCACAGCTCAGCATAACTCCTGTAACCTTGAGACCACAGCTCATATAACTCCTGTAACCTCGAGACCACAGCTCAGCATAACTCATGTAACCTCGAGACCACAGCTCAGCATAACTCCTGTAACCTTGAGACCACAGCTCAGCATAACTCCTGTAACCTCGAGACCACAGCTCAGCATAACTCCTGTAACCTTGAGACCACAGCTCAGCATAACTCCTGTAACCTTGAGACCACAGCTCAGCATAACTCCTATAACTTTGAGACCACAGCTCATATAACTCCTGTAACCTTGAGACCACATCTCAGCATAACTCCTGTAACCTTGAGACCACAGCTCAGCATAACTCCTGTAACCTTGAGACCACAGCTCAGCATAACTTCTGTAACCTTGAGACCACAGCTCAGCATAACTCCTGTAACCTTGAGACCACAGCGCATATAACAGAGCTTGCCTGATACTACAACTCATATAACAGAGCTTGTCTGAGACCACAACTCATTTAACAGAGCTTGTCTGAACCCAGAGTATCTGCATTATCTTGTCTGAGACCACAGCTCATGTAACAGAGCTTGTCTGAACCCAGAGTACCTGCATTATCTTGTCTGAGACCACAGCTCATATAACATAGCTTGTCAGAACCCAGAATACTGCATTATCTTTTCTGAGACCACAGCTCATTTAACAGAGCTTGCCTGAGACCACAACTCATATAACAGAGCTAGTCTGAGACCACAACTCATTTAACAGAGCTTGTCTGAACCCAGAGTACCTGCATTATCTTGTTTGAGACCACAGCTCATATAACAAAGCTTGTCTGAACCCAGAGTACCTGCATTATCTTGTCTGAGACCACAACTCATATAACAGAGCTTGTCTGAACCCAGAGTACCTGCATTATCTTGTCTGAGACCACAGCTCATATAACAGAGCTTGTCTGAACTCAGCCTACCTGCATTATCTTGTCTGAACCCATAGTACCTGCATTATCTTGTCTGAACCAAGAGCACCTGCATTATCTTGTATGAGCCCAGCGTATCTGCATTATCTTGTCTGAACCCAGAGTACCTGCATTATCTTGTCTGAGCCCAGAGTACCTGCATTATCTTGTCTGAGCCCAGAGTACCTGCATTATCTTGTCTGAGCCCAGAGTACCTGCATTATCTTGTCTGAGCCCAGCGTATCTGCATTATCTTGTCTGAGCCCAGAGTGCCTGCATTATCTTGTCAGAGCCCAGAGTATCTGCATCATCTTGTCTGAGCCCAGAGTACATGCATTGTCTTGTCTGAGCCCAGAGTACATGCATTATCTTGTCTGAGCCCAGGGTATCTACATTATCTTGTCTGAGTCCAGAGTACCTGCATTATCTCCCAGAACGACCACGAATGATCCAAGTTGCGGTTGCGGCAAAAGCAAAGCGATACAGAAAATAAATATATATTGTTTTACTTTAGTTGTGCCTCTATAAACAAGTGTTTATTGAAAACCCCACCTGTGTGAGTACATAGTGAACTGTTGGGTATCCTGTGTGAGTACATAGTGAACTGTTGGGTATCCTGTGTGAGTACATAGTGAACTGTTGTGTATCCTGTGTGAGTACATAGTGAACTGTTGGGTATCCTGTGTGAGTACATAGTGAACTGTTGGGTATCCTGTGTGAGTACATAGTGAACTGTTGGGTATCCTGTGTGAGTACATAGTGAACTGTTGGGTATCCTGTGTGAGTACATAGTGAACTGTTGGGTATCCTGTGTGAGTACATAGTGAACTGTTGGGTATCCTGTGTGAGTACATAGTGAACTGTTGTGTATCCTGTGTGAGTACATAGTGAACTGTTGGGTATCCTGTGTGAGTACATAGTGAACTGTTGGGTATCCTGTGTGAGTACATAGTGAACTGTTGGGTATCCTGTGTGAGTACATAGTGAACTGTTGGGTATCCTGTGTGAGTACATAGTGAACTGTTGGGTATCCTGTGTGAGTACATAGTGAACTGTTGTGTATCCTGTGTGAGTACATAGTGAACTGTTGGGTATCCTGTGTGAGTACATAGTGAACTGTTGGGTATCCTGTGTGAGTACATAGTGAACTGTTGGGTATCCTGTACGACGGGACTCTGCAGGTAAACATCATCTTTATGGTAGGAGGAGTTTTTTTTGTTGTTGTTGAAGAATTTACATTAAAAAAATCATAATTCCGTTTTACCCTCTAATTTTAGAATACCGTACGACGTAATCAGCGACTATAATTTGGCGTGCTGGTGTACAATAGGGGTAGGGTTTCCGTAACTCTGTCCTCTGTCCTCTGTCCTCGGGACTCCAAGGGGTACACGTTTTCATTATTGTTTTTGGCCCTTGCGATACACAGCTGATTAAACTAATCATCAAGCTTTGATAATTTGAATCAGTTGTGTAGTTTTACGGTTTGGGAAACGCTGAAGTAAGGGGCGTGGGAGGGGAGAGGGGGGAGGGCAGAGGGGGTAACGGAGAGGTACAAATCAAGGATTGAACTATAACCGTCCTCTCATATTGATTGTATGTAGGCCTGGTTGGGAGAGGGTGAGGGCAGATGTGTGGGAGGCGGAGGCTGTGTGTGTGTGTGTGTGTGTGTGTGTGTGTGTGTGTGTGTGTGTGTGTGTGTGTGTGTGTGTGTGTGTGTGTGTGTGTGTGTGTGTGTGTGTGAGCGATATGCTGCACCCACGCCCCATAGGTCTGTTGACTGGGCCACACGTTAAATCAATGACAGATGTGGTTCTCTTCAACCGAGCTTCTCAGCTGTCATTCTCTATACTGCTCATTCCCCAACCTACCGATCAACTGATCCCTGTCTCCCCGTCCACACACACACACACACACACACACACACACACACACACACACACACACACACACACCACAACGCACCCAACCGTCAGTAAACAACACAACCCTCCCCCTCGCTGTGTTGCGGCCCAAACGACACCCCTAGTACCCATGGTGCATTTCATTAGTCAACAATAGTGCGCTGGACAGAGAATACGGTGGCATTTGGAACACAGCTGACACAGATCATAACCGTCAAGATGTGAGACAACAAGCCAAACAGAGGTATTTTTTTACGAGTGAGAGAACCCCTTGTCTCTCAAGAAAACCAGGCTCTGCTTTTGACAGAGAAAGAGAGGTTAAAGCTGCCACGCTACACCGACGAAGTGTTAACGGTTCACAAGCCAGCAGTTACCCCCTCATCATCAACCATTATCTGCGTCCCAAACGACACCCTGATCCATATTTAGTGCACTTCGTTTGACCAGTACTCATAGGGAAGTGCCCTATCAGAAGAATACGCTGTGTGATGACCGTCCTTCGTTGCGTGTTCTTTCTGGGCGGAAAGCACAGTTAGTTTGCTGTGTTGTGTTTGCTGTATTACCCCCTGATTACAGTATTACCCCCTGATTACAGTATTACCCCCTGATTACAGTATTACCTCCTGATTACAGTATTACCTCCTGATTACAGTATTACCCCCTCATTACAGTATTACCGTCTGATTACAGTATTACCTCCTGATTACAGTATTATCTCCTGATTACAGTATTACCCCCTGACTACAGTATTACCCCCTGATTACAGTATTACCCCCTGATTACAGTATTACCCCCTGATTACAGTATTACCTCCTGATTACAGTATTACCCCCTGACTACAGTATTACCCCCTGATTACAGTATCACCCCCCGATTACAGTATTACCCCCTGATTACAGTATTACCCCCTGATTACAGTATTACCTCCTGATTACAGTATTACCCCCTGATTACAGTATTACCCCCTGATTACAGTATTACCTCCAGATTACAGTATTACCCCCTGATTACAGTATTACCTCCTGATTACAGTATTACCTCCTGATTACAGTATTACCTCCTGATTACAGTATTACCCCCTGATTACAGTGTTACCTCCTGATTACAGTATTACCCCCTGATTACAATATTACCTCCTGATTACAGTATTACCCCCTGATTACAGTATTACCTCCTGATTACAGTATTACCCCCTGATTACAGTATTACCTCCTGATTACAGTATTACCTCCTGATTACAGTATTACTGTAATGTCTGGAGAGTGATTGGTGTGGAGTCAGACGCAGCGAGCAGAAGGTAGACGGGAAAAAAAAAACATTTTAATGTCATCAAGCACAGTAACAGGTACAAACATGGGTGAAGCCCAAACCACAGGAGCAACAAACCCCAAAACCACTGTTACCAAAATACCAGACAGCGAAAACCCAAAAGTACACGAACACCAGCGGGTTAAACAAACTTAAATAACACCCATCCCAAAACCCCAACAAGGAACAGGTGAACACAATTAGACCAAAACAAACGAGAAGGAAAAAGGGATCGGTGGCAGCTAGTAGACCGGCGACGACGACCGCCGAGCGCCACCCGAACAGGAAGGGGAGCCACCTACTGTGTTATTGACTTGTTTATTGTTTACTCCATGTGTAACTCTGTGTTGTTGTCTGTTCACACTGCTATGCTTTATCTTGGCCAGGTCGCAGTTGTAAATGAGAACTTGTTCTCAACTAGCCTACCTGGTTAAAAAAAAGGTGAAATAATAAATAAATAAATAAAAATGCTTGAGGTCATTCTTCTGTTGGAATGTAAATGTTCACCCCCCAGTCTCAGGTTGCACTCTGATGCAGGTTCTCATCAAGGATTTGCCTGTATCTGGCTCCATTCATTGTTCCCTCTATCCTTACCAGTCTCCCAGTCCTGCCGCTGAAAAGCATCCCTCATAGCATGCTGCTACAACCACTATGTTTCACGGTAGGGAGGGTGTTAGACAGGTGATGAGCTGTGACTGGTTTTCTCAAGATATAGCGCTTTGTATTCATGCCAAAGAGTACCATTTTTGTCTCATCAGATCACAGAATATTTTGCCTTATGCTCTGAGTCTTTCACATGCTTTGTTGCAAACTACAGGCATGCTGTCAAATGCCTTTTTCTCAGGCATGGCTTCCATCTGGCCACTCTCCCATAAAGCCCAGATTGGTGAAGTTGTAGAGACTGTTGTCCTTCTGGCAGGTTCTCCCATCTCAGCCAAGGAACTGTAATTCTGTCAGAGTGGTCATTTGGTTCTTGGTCACCTCCCTGACCAAGGTCCTTCTTGTCCGGTTGCTCAGTTTGGCTCTAGGCAGTCTGGGTAGTTACATATTTATTTTTATTTTTCAATGATGGAGACCTCTGTGCTGTTGGAAAATGTCAACACTGTAGAAATGTTTTTTTTTTACCCTTCCCCAGATACACTACCTTTCAAAAGTTTGGGGTTATTTAAAAATGTCCTTGTTTTTGAAAGATAATAAACTTTTTTGTCAATTAAAATAACATCACAGAAATACAGTAAGACATTGTTAATGTTGTAAATGACTATTGTAGCTGGAAACGGCAGATTTTTTATGGAATATCTACATAGGGGTACAGAGGCCCATTATCAGCAAACATCACCCCTGCGTTCCAATGGCACGTTGTGTTAGCTAATCCAAGTTTATAATTTGAAAAGGCTAATTGATCATTAGAAAACCCTTTTGAAATTATGTTAGCACAGCTGAAAACTGTTTTTCTGATTAAGGAAGCAATATAACGGGCTTTCTTTAGACTAGTTGAGTATCTGGAGCATCAGCATTTATGGGTTTGATTACAGACTCAGAATGGCCAGAAACAAAGACTTTCTTCTGAAACTTGTCAGTCTATTCTTGTTCTGAGAAATGGCCAAGAAACTGAAGATTGCGTGCAACGCTGTGTACTACTCCCTTCACAGACCAGAGCAAGCTGGCTCTAACCAAAAGAGAAAGAGGAGTGGGAGGCCCCGGTGCACACCTGAGAAAGAGGACAAGTACATTGGTGTCTAGTTTGAGAAACAGATGCCTCACAAGTTCTCAACTGGCAGCTTCATGAAATAGTATCCTGCAAAACATCAGTCTCAAATTAAACAGTGAAGAGGTGACTCCAGGATGCTGGCCTTCTAGGCTGAGTTCCTCTGTCCAGTATCTGTGTTCTTTTGCCCATCTTAATCTTTTATTTTATTTGCCAGTCTGAGAATAGGCTTTTCTTTGCAACTCTGCCAAGAAGGCCAGCATCCCGGAGTCGCCTCTCAACTGTTGACATTGACACTGTCCTACCAACAGGAAAACTGTCCTACCAACAGGAACACTGCCCTACCGCCAGGAACACTGTCCTACCACCAGGGACACTGTCCTACCACCAGGAACACTGTCCTAGCACCAGGAACACTGTCCTACCACCAGGGACACTGTCCTACCACCAGGAACACTGTCCTAGCACCAGGAACACTGTCCTACCACCAGGAACACTGTTCTACTGCCAGGAACACTGTCCTATAGCCAGGAACACTGTCCTACCACCAGGAACACTGTCGTAGCACCAGGAACACTGTCCTACCACCAGGAACATTGTCCTACCACCAGGAACACTGTCATACTGTCAAGAACACTGTCCTACCACCAGGAACACTGTCATACCACCAGGAACACTGTCCTACCACCAGGAACACTGTCTTACCACCAGGAACACTGTCCTACCACCAGGAACATTGTCCTAGCACCAGGAACACTGCACTACCGCCAGGAACACTGTCCTACCACCAGGAACACTGTCCTACCACCAGGAACACTGTCCTACCACCAGGAACATTGTCCTAGCACCAGGAACACTGCCCTACCGCCAGGAACACTGTCCTACCACCAGGAACACTGTCCTACCACCAGGAACACTGTCCTACCACCAGGAACACTGTCCTACCACCAGGAACACTGTCCTATTGCCAGCAACACTGTCCTATTTTCAAGAACAATGTCTTATTTTCAAGAACCCTGTCCTACCACCAGGAACACTGTCATACCACCATGAACACTGTCCTACCACCAGGAACACTGTCCTACCACCAGGAACACTGTCCTACCACCAGGAACATTGTCCTACCACCAGGAACATTTTCCTACCACCAGGAACACTCTCCTACCACCAAGAACACTGTCCTACCACCAGGAACACTGTCATACCACCAGGAACACTGTCCTACCACCAGGAACACTGTCTTACCACCAGGAACACTGTCCTACCACCAGGAACACTGTCCTACCACCAGGAACATTGTCCTAGCACCAGGAACACTGCCCTACCGACAGGAACACTGTCCTACCACCAGGAACACTGTCCTACCACCAGGAACACTGTCCTACCACCAGGAACACTGTCCTACCACCAGGAACACTGTCCTATTGCCAGCAACATTGTCCTATTTTCAAGAACAATGTCTTATTTTCAAGAACACTGTCCTACCACCAGGAACACTGTCCTACCACCATGAACACTGTCCTACCACCAGGAACACTGTCCTACCACCAGGAACACTGTCCTACCACCAGGAACATTGTCCTACCACCAGGAACATTGTCCTACCACCAGGAACACTCTCCTACCACCAAGAACACTGTCCTACCACCAGAAACACTGTCCTACCACCAGGAACATTGTCCTACCACCAGGAACACTGTCATACTGTCAAGAACACTGTCCTACCACCAGGAACACTGTCATACCACCAGGAACACTGTCCTACCACCAGGAACACTGTCTTACCACCAGGAACACTGTCCTACCACCAGGAACACTGTCACAATGATACTCATTCCCTGTT
This sequence comes from Oncorhynchus clarkii lewisi, assembly GCF_045791955.1. Lineage (NCBI taxonomy): Eukaryota > Metazoa > Chordata > Actinopteri > Salmoniformes > Salmonidae > Oncorhynchus > Oncorhynchus clarkii. Next base: position 4,494,998 of record NC_092157.1, read on the forward strand.
ATTCTAAATTACAGCTTTTTTCTTCTAGAAAACGCCTAACCTGGAGATCTAACCTGGAGGTCTAACTTGGATGTCTAACCTGGATATATAACCTGGAGGTCTAGCCTGGAGATATAACCTGGAGATATAACCTGGAGATATAACCTGGAGGTCTAAGCTGGAGATATAACCTGGAGATATAACCTGGAGGTCTAACCTGGAGGTCTAACCTGGAAATATAACCTGGAGGTCTAACCTGGAGATATAACCTGGAGGTCTAACCTGGAGGTCTAACCTGGAAATATAACCTGGAGGTCTAACCTGGAGATATAACCTAGAGGTCTAACCTGGAGATATAACCTGGAGGTCTAACCTGGAGATATAACCTGTAGGTCTAACCTGGAGATCTAGCCTGGAGGTCTAACCTGGATACATAACCTGGAGGTCTAACCTGGAGATATAACATGGAGGTCTAACCTGGAGATATAACCTGGAGGTCTAACCTGGAAGTCTAACCTGGAGATATAACCTGGAGATATAACCTGGAGGTCTAACCTGGAGATATAACCTGGAGATATAACCTGAAGGTCTAACCTGGAGGTCTAACCTGGAGGTCTAACCTGGAGATATAACCTGGAGGTCTAACCTGTAGCTATAACCTGGAGGTCTAACCTGGAGATATAACCTGGAGGTATAACCTGGTAATATAATCTGGAGGTCTAACCTGGAGCTAAAACCTGGAGGTCTAAACTAGAGATATAACCTGGAGATACAACCTGGAGGTCTAACCTGGAGATGTAACCTCCAATTGCTCTAAAATACAAGTAAAACTAAATGCATGCTCTTCAACCGATCGCTACCTGTACCTACCCGCCTGTCCAACATTACTACTTTGGACGGCTCCGACTTAGAATACGTGGACAACTACAAATACTTAGGTGTCTGGTTAGACTGTAAACTATCCTTCCAGACCCATATCAAACATCTCCAATCCAAAGTTAAATCTAGAATTGGCTTCCTATTTCGCAACAAAGCATCCTTCACTCATGCTGCCAAACATACCCTTGTAAAACTGACCATCCTACCAATCCTCGACTTTGGCGATGTGATTTACAAAATAGCCTCCAATACCCTACTCAACAAATTGGATGCAGTCTATCACAGTGCAATCCGTTTTGTCACCAAAGCCCCATATACTACACACCATTGCGACCTGCACGCTCTCGTTGGCTGGCCCTCGCTTCATACTCGTCGCCAAACCCACTGGCTCCATGTCATCTACAAGACCCTGCTAGGTAAAGTCCCCCCTTATCTCAGCTCGCTGGTCACCATTGCATCTCCCACCTGTAGCACACGCTCCAGGAGGTATATCTCTCTAGTCACCCCCAAAACCAATTCTTTCTTTGGCCGCCTCTCCTTCCAGTTCTCTGCTGCCAATGACTGGAACGAACTACAAAAATCTCTGAAACTGGAAACACTTATCTCCCTCACTAGCTTTAAGCACCAACTGTCAGAGCAGCTCACAGATTACTGCACCTGTACATAGCCCACCTATAATTTAGCCCAAACAACTACCTCTTTCCCTACTGTATTTAATTAATTTATTTATTTTGCTCCTTTGCACCCCCATTATTTTTATTTCTACTTTGCACATTCTCCCATTGCAAATCTACCATTCCAGTGTTTTACTTGTTATATTCTATCTACTTTGCCACCATGGCCTTTTTGCCTTTACCTCCCTTATCTCACCTCATTTGCTCACATTGTATATAGATAGACCTGTTTATACTGTATTATTGACTGTCTGTTTGTTTTACTCCATGTGTAACTCTGTGTCGTTGTATGTGTCGAACTGCTTTGCTTTATCTTGGCCAGGTCGCAATTGTAAATGAGAACTTGTTCTCAACTTGGCTACCTGGTTAAATAAAGGTGTTCTCAACTAGCCTACCTGGTTAAATAAAGGTGAAATAAAAATAAATAAATAAACCTGGAGGTCTAACCTGGAGATATAACCTGGAGATATAACCTGGAGATGTAACCTGGAGATATAACCTGGAGATGTAACCTGGAGATGTAACCTGGAGATGTAACCTGGAGATATAACCTGGAGATGTAACCTGGAGATATAACCTGGAGATGTAACCTGGAGATATAACCTGGAGATATAACCTGGAGATGTAACCTGGAGATATAACCTGGAGATATAACCTGGAGATATAACCTGGAGATGTAACCTGGAGATATAACCTGGAGATATAACCTGGAGATATAACCTGGAGATATAACCTGGAGATATAACCTGGAGATATAACCTGGAGATGTAACCTGGAGATATAACCTGGAGATATAACCTGGAGATATAACCTGGAGATATAACCTGGAGATATAACCTGGAGATATAACCTGGAGATGTAACCTGGAGATATAACCTGGAGATATAACCTGGAGATATAACCTGGAGATGTAACCTGGAGATATAACCTGGAGATATAACCTGGAGATATAACCTGGAGATATAACCTGGAGATATAACCTGGAGATATAACCTGGAGATGTAACCTGGAGATATAACCTGGAGATATAACCTGGAGATATATGACTGATATTCTGACAAACACGTCAGAACTACTTTTTCAAACAGGATTTATGTAAGTGGTTTAAAAAAGTTACCCTGCTACCGTATCTAGTGCTCTACCATGGGTGACGGGTAGAGCCAGCATGATAGCAGAGAGGAGAACTGCCAACTCTGGAGAGGGTTGAGTTGATACTGTCACACCCTGATCTGTTTCACCTGTCTGGTGCTTATCTTCACCCCCTACCAGGTGTCTCCCATTTGTTCCCATTATCCCCTGTGTATTTATACCCGTGGTTTCTGTTTGTCTGTTGCCAGTTTGCCTTGTCTAGTCAAGCCTGCCATACCATTCTGCCTGCCCTGATCCTGAGCCCACCTGCCATACCATTCTGCCTGCCCTGATCCTGAGCCCGCCTGCCATACCATTCTGCCTGCCCTGATCCTGATCCCACCTGTCATACCATTCTGCCTGCCCTGACCCCGAGCCTGCCTGTCGTCCTGTCCCCATCTGAACTCCTGCCTGTCCTCGACCTGCCCCTTGCCTATTAATACATATCAGACTTGAAACATCTGCCTCCTGTGTCTGCATTTGGGTCTCGTCCAGTGCCGTTATAGATACCTTGCCTGTTAAACAATCGTCTTCCTTCCAACACCAAGACTCGTTGGGCCTGTCCCAAATGGCACCCTATTGATTACATAGGGGATTTATTTTGTACGGGACCCATAGTACTACTGGATTTAGGGAACGGGGCGTCATTTGGGACAGGGGTCAAAGGCTACATGGCGTTTCAGATTGTAAGAGGGGTCTCTCATAGTTGTACAAGTGGTATCACAATGATCAATGCAAATGTTTTGCAGTTGTATCAGAGCTATGGGGTAGTTGGGTCAAGGCAGTTGGAATAGGGTAGTTGTATTAGAGCTATGTGGTAGTTGGAACAGGGTAGTTGGAACCTGGGTAGTTGTATCAGAGCTATGGCGTAGTTGGAATAGGGTAGTTGTATCAGAACTATGGGGTAGTTGGAATAGGGTAGTTGTATCAGAGCTATGGGGTAGTTGGAATAGGGTAGTTGTATCAGAGCTATGGGGTAGTTGGAATAGGGTAGTTGTATCAGAGCTATGGGGTAGTTGGAATAGGGTAGTTGTATCAGAGCTATGGGGTAGTTGGAATAGGGTAGTTGTATCAGAGCTATGGGGTAGTTGGAATAGGGTAGTTGTATCAGAGCTATGGGGTAGTTGGAATAGGGTAGTTGTATCAGAGCTATGGGGTAGTTGGAATAGGGTAGTTGTATCAGAGCTATGGGGTAGTTGGAACAGGGTATTATACTAACTACTGTACTATACACGTGTCTTGCTTCATATGAACCTTTGGCCTTGTTCCAAACGTCATAGAGCTCTGGTCAAACGTCATAGAGCTCTCGTCAAACGTCATAGAGCTCTGGTCATACGTCATAGAGCTCTGGTCAAACATCATATATCTCTGGTCAAATGTCATAGAGCTCTGGTCAAACGTCATAGAGCTCTGGTCAAACATCATAGAGCTCTGGTCAAACATCATAGAGCTCTGGTCAAACGTCATACGTCATAGAGCTCTGGTCAAACGTCATACGTTATAGAGCTCTGGTCAAACGTCATAGAGCTCTGGTCAAACATCATAAAGATCTAGTCAAACGTCAAACGTCATAGAGCTCTGGTCAAACGTCATAGAGCTTTGGTCATACGTTATAGAGCTCTGGTCAAATGTCGTAGAGCTCTCGTCAAACGTCATAGAGCTCTGGTCATACGTCATAGAGCTCTGGTCAAACATCATATATCTCTCGTCAAACGTCATAGAGCTCTGGTCAAACGTCATAGAGCTCTGGTCAAACGTCATAGAGCTCTGGTCAAACATCATAGAGCTCTGGTCAAACGTCATACGTCATAGAGCTCTGATCAAACGTCATACGTCAAAGAGCTCTGGTCAAACGTCATAGAGCTCTGGTCAAACATCATAGAGATCTGGTCAAACGTCAAACGTCATAGAGCTCTGGTCAAACGTCATAGAGCTTTGGTCATACGTTATAGAGCTCTGGTCAAATGTCGTAGAGCTCTGGTCAAACATCATAGAGCTCTGGTCAAATGCTGTAGAGCTCTGGTCAAACTTCATAGAGCTCTGGTCAAACATCATAGAGCTCTGGTCAAACGTCATGGAGCTCTGGTCAAACATCATAGAGCTCTGGTCAAACGTCATAGAGCTCTGGTCAAACATCATAGAGCTCTGGTCAAACGTCATACGTCATAGAGCTCTGGTCAAACGTCATAGAGCTCTGGTCATACGTCATAGAGCTCTGGTCAAACGTCATAGAGCTCTGGTCAAACGTCATAGAGCTCTGGTCAAACATCATAGAGCTCTGGTCAAATGTCGTAGAGCTCTGGTCAAACATCATAGAGCTCTGGTCAAATGTCGTAGAGCTCTGGTCAAACGTCATAGAGCTCTGGTTAAACATAGTGCTCTACAGAATGTATGGAATAGGGTGCCATTGACCCTTCTTCATATGAACCTTCCGCACAGGATCTTAGTGTTGCTATTTGAGGAGAAGCCTCTGGCGTCCAGACCATAGGGCCTGTGCTCTGGGTCTGTTTGCATTAAAACATTTTTGTAGCAGGTTAACTCATTATTATTTCGTGTTCTGGTCTCCAACGCTGACCGTGACTTCCTATTCAATATAATCATTGATTGAAGGACAGATTACTGTTCTTTTCCTTCTTTCTGTAAATATTTGTCTAGGCAGTAGTTCCTCCTCCTAGCCATAGCTATCCCCAATACGTCAACGTTTTTTAAAATTTGTGCGCTGGTATTTTTAACAGTAGTTTCAGAACATCAAGGACTTTAAGGACTCCCTATATAGTGCACTACTTTTGACCAGAGGCCTTTGGGAACTCTGTGGGCCCTATAAAGGGAAAGGGACACCATTTGGGCCACAGACTGGGAGGTCTTATACTAAATTACCAATTTTCCTCCAATGGGCTGGAACATTCTTTTATATTTCCAGGGAAATCCTGGTGTGGAATTGTCTTATTAAACCCCCTATTTATAGCTTGTGTATATAGATTGTGTATATAGATTGTGTATATAGATTGTGTATATAGATGATGTATATAGATTGTGTATATAGATTGTGTATATAGATTGTGTATATAGATGATGTATATAGATTGTGTATATAGATTGTGTATATAGATTGTGTATATAGATTGTGTATATAGATTGTGTATATAGCTTGTGTATATAGATTGTGTATATAGATTGTGTATATAGATTGTGTATATAGCTTGTGTATATAGATTGTGTATATAGACTGTGTATATAGATGGGTTATATAAATGGTGTATATAGATGGTGTATATAGATTGTGTATATAGATTGTGTATATAGATTGTGTATATAGATGGGTTATATAAATGGTGTATATAGATTGTGTATATAGATTGTGTATATAGATTGTGTATATAGATTGTGTATATAGATTGTGTATATAGATTGTGTATATAGATTGTGTATATAGATTGTGTATATAGATGGGTTATATAAATGGTGTATATAGATTGTGTATATAGATTGTGTATATAGATGGGTTATATAAATGGTGTATATAGATTGTGTATATAGATTGTGTATATAGATTGTGTATATAGATTGTGTATATAGATTGTGTATATAGATGGGTTATATAAATGGTGTATATAGATTGTGTATATAGATTGTGTATATAGATGGGTTATATAAATGGTGTATATAGACTGTGTATATAGATGGTGTATATAGATTGTGTATATAGATTGTGTATATAGATTGTGTATATAGATTGTGTATATAGATGGTGTATATAGATTGTGTATATAGATTGTGTATATAGATTGTGTATATAGATTGTGTATATAGATTGTGTATATAGATTGTGTATATAGATTGTGTATATAGATTGTGTATATAAATGGTGTATATAGATTGTGTATATAGATTGTGTATATAGATTGTGTATATAGATTGTGTATATAGATTGTGTATATAGATTGTGTATATAGACTGTGTATATAGATGGTGTATATAGATGGTGTATATAGATTGTGTATATAGATTGTGTATATAGATTGTGTATATAGACTGTGTATATAGATGGTGTATATAGATTGTGTATATAGATTGTGTATATAGATTGTGTATATAGATTGTGTATATAGATGGGTTATATAAATGGTGTATATAGATTGTGTATATAGATTGTGTATATAAATGGTGTATATAGATGGTG
>NC_092157.1:4506837-4541837 GCF_045791955.1 Oncorhynchus clarkii lewisi
TTGTTCAAAATGGACTAAGTTGTCTCAATAACAACACCAACCAGGCGCGAACATATCTTGACAGACTTCGGTTGCAAGGAGGACTAAGACAAAGAGGAAGAGTTGAAGCGAGAGGGCTGACTCGTGTTAAAAATCTATCCAGAATAAGCCCAATGCGTTTCTATGGGTTTAACATGCAGACCTAAATTTGTCTCCTGTCTTCCTGCTTTTGGGACAATGACTCTTATTGTTAGGGTGGAGATGAGAACGGCAGGGTAGCCTAGTGGTTAGAGTGTAGAGGTGGCAGGTAGCCTAGTGGTTAGAGTGTAGAGGAGGCAGGGTAGCCTAGTGGTTAGAGTGTAGAGGAGGCAGGTAGCCTAGCGGTTAGAGTGTAGAGGCGGCAGGTAGCCTAGTGGTTAGAGTGTAGAGGGGGTAGGTAGCCTAGTGGTTAGAGTGTAGAGGTGGCAGCGTAGCCTAGTGGTTAGAGTGTAGAGGTGGCAGGTAGCCTAGTGGTTAGAGTGTAGAGGTGGCAGGTAGTCTAGTGGTTAGAGTGTAGAGGTGGCAGGTAGCCTAGTGGTTAGAGTGTAGAGGTGGCAGGTAGCCTAGTGGTTAGAGTGTAGAGGTGGCAGGTAGCCTAGTGGTTAGAGTGTAGAGGAGGCAGGTAGCCTAGTGGTTAGAGTGTAGAGGCGGCAGGGTAGCCTAGCGGTTAGAGTGTAGAGGCGGTAGGTAGCCTAGTGGTTAGAGTGTAGAGGTGGCAGGTAGCCTAGTGGTTAGAGTGTAGAGGTGGCAGGTAGCCTAGTGGTTAGAGGTGGCAGGTAGCCTAGTGGTTAGAGGAGGCAGGTAGCCTAGTGGTTAGAGTGTAGAGGTGGCAGGTAGCCTAGTGGTTAGAGTGTAGAGGAGGCAGGTAGCCTAGTGGTTAGAGTGTAGAGGTGGCAGGTAGCCTAGTGGTTAGAGTGTAGAGGTGGCAGGTAGCCTAGTGGTTAGAGTGTAGAGGTGGCAGGTAGCCAAGTGGTTAGAGCGTTGGACTAGTAACCGGAAGGTTGCAAATTCAAACCCCCGAGCTGACAAGGAACACCCCCGAGCTGACAAGGAACAAATCTGTCGTTCTGCTCCTGAACAAGGCAGTTAACCCACTGTTCCTAAGCCATCATTGAAAATAAGAATTTGTTCTTAACTGACTTGCCTTGTTAAATAAAATAAAAATCTCTTCATTCAGATCTCCGACTGAGTTAATACCAACATCGTCCTTTAAGGAGCGGTACTGAGGACACCAGTAATGGTTGTAGTTGAGATCAGCTGTGGAATTAGTTGTTGAGTTGTTTCTGTTTTAACTCTGTACCCACGTGGAATTAACCCTGTAACCATGTGGAATTAACCCTGTCACCATGTGGAATTAACCCTGTACCCATCCAGAATTAACCCTGTAACCACGTGGAATTAACACTGTAGCCACGTGGAATTAACCCTGTAACCATGTGGAATTAACCCTGTAACCATGTGGAATTAACACTGTAACCACGTAGAATTAACCCTGTAACCATCCAGAATTAACCCTGTAACCACGTGGAATTAACCCTGTAACCATCCAGAATTAACCCTGTAACCACGTGGAATTAACACTGTAGCCACGTGGAATTAACCCTGTAACCATGTGGAATTAACACTGTAACCATGTTCAATTAACACTGCGACCACGTAGAATTTACCCTGTAACCATCCAGAATGAACCCTGTAACCACGTGGAATTAACCCTGTAACCACGTGGAATTAATCCTGTAACCATGTGGAATTAACCCCGTAACCATCCAGAATTAACCCTCTAACCACGTGGAATTAACCCTGTAACCATCCAGAATTAACCTTGTATCCATGTGGAATTAACCCTGTAACCACGTGGAATTAACCCTGTAACCATGTGGAATTTAACCTGTAACCATGCTGAATTAACCCTGTATCTATGTGGATTTAAACTTGTATCCATGTGGAATTAATCCTGTATCCTTGTGGAATTAACTCTGTAACCACGTGGAATTAAACCTGTAACCATGTGGAATTAACCATGTAACCATGTAGAATTAACCTTGTAACCAAGTGGAATTAACCCTGTAACCATCCAGAATTAACCTTGTATCCATGTGGAATTAACCCTGTAACCACGTGGAATTAACCCTGTAACCAAGCGGAATTAACCCTGTAACCATGCTGAATTAATCCTGTATCTATGTGGAATTAACCTTGTATCCATGTGGAATTAACCCTGTATCCTTGTGGAATTGACTCTGTAACCACGTGGAATTAAACCTGTAACCATGTGGAATTAACCATGTAACCATGTAGAATTAACCCTGTAACCACGTGGAATTAACCCTGTAACCATGTGCAATTTACCCTGTAACCATGCGGAATTAAACTTGTAACCATGTGGAATTAAACCTGTAACCACGTGGAATTAACCCTGTAACCATGTGCAATTTACCCTGTAACCATGCGGAATTAAACTTGTAACCATGTGGAGTTAATCCTGTAACCATGTGGAATTAACCCTGTAACCACGTGGAATTAACCCTGTAACCATGTGTAATTAACCCCGTAACCATCCAGAATTAACCCTGTAACCACGCGGAATTAACCCTGTAACCATGCTGAATTAACCCAGTAACCATGTGGGAATAATCCTGTATACGTGTGGAATTAACCCTGTAACCATCCAGAATTAACCCTGTAACCACGTGGAATTAACCCTGTAACCATGTGGAATTAACCCTGTAACCATGTGGAATTTAACCTGTAACCATGCTGAATTAACCATGTATCTATGTGGATTTAACCTTGTATCCATGTGGAATTAATCCTGTATCCTTGTGGAATTAACTCTGTAACCACGTGGAGTTAAACCTGTAACCATGTGGAATTAACCATGTAACCATGTAGAATTAACCTTGTAACCAAGTGGAATTAACCCTGTAACCATCCAGAATTAACCTTGTATCCATGTGGAATTAACCCTGTAACCACGTGGAATTAACCCTGTAACCAAGCGGAATTAACCCTGTAACCATGCTGAATTAACCCAGTAACCATGTGGAATTTAACCTGTAACCATGCTGAATTAATCCTGTATCTATGTGGAATTAACCTTGTATCCATGTGGAATTAACCCTGTATCCTTGTGGAATTAACTCTGTAACCACGTGGAATTAAACCTGTAACCATGTGGAATTAACCATGTAACCATGTAGAATTAACCCTGTAACCACGTGGAATTAACCCTGTAACCATGTGCAATTTACCCTGTAACCATGCGGAATTAAACTTGTAACCATGTGGAATTAAACCTGTAACTACGTGGAATTAACCCTGTAACCACGTGGAGTTAATCCTGTAACCATGTGGAATTAACCCTGTAACCACGTGGAATTAACCCTGTAACCATGTGTAATTAACCCCGTAACCATCCAGAATTAACCCTGTAACCACGTGGAATTAACCCTGCAACCATCCATAATTAACCCTGTATCCATGTGGAATTAACCCTGTAACCACGTGGAATTAACCCTGTAACCACGCGGAATTAACCCTGTAACCATGCTGAATTAATCCAGTAACCATGTGGAATTAATCCTGTATATGTGTGGAAATAACCCTGTAACCTCGTGGAATTAACCATGTAACCATGTGGAATTAACCCTGTAACCACGTGGAATTAACCCTGTAACCACGCGGAATTAACCCTGTAACCATGCTGAATTAATCCAGTAACCATGTGGAATTAATCCTGTATACGTGTGGAATTAACCCTGTAACCATCCAGAATTAACCCTTTAACCACATGGAATTAACCCTGTAACCATGTTGAATTAACCCTGTAACCACGTGGAATTAACCTTGTAACCATCCAGAATTAATCCTGTAACCATGTGGAATTAACCCTGTAACCATCCAGAATTAACCCTGTAACCACGTGGAATTAACCATGTAACCATCCAGAATTAATCCAGTAACCATGTGGAATTAATCCTGTATATGTGTGGAAATAACCCTGTAACCTCGTGGAATTAACCCTGTAACCATGTGGAATTAACCCTGTAACCACGTGGAATTAATCCTGTAACCACGCGGAATTAACCCTGTAACCATGCTGAATTAATCCAGTAACCATGTGGAATTAATCCTGTATACGTGTGGAATTAACCCTGTAACCATCCAGAATTAACCCTTTAACCACATGGAATTAACCCTGTAACCATGTGGAATTAACCCTGTAACCACGTGGAATTAACCTTGTAACCATCCAGAATTAATCCTGTAACCATGTGGAATTAACCCTGTAACCATCCAGAATTAACCCTGTAACCACGTGGAATTAACCATGTAACCATCCAGAATTAACCCTGTAACCACGTGGTCTAAAGTAGTGCACTATATAGGGAATAGGGAACCAGACCTGGTCTAAAGTAGTGCACTATATAGGGAATAGGGTACCAGCCCTGGTCTAAAGTAGTGCACTATATAGGGAATAGGGTACCAGCCCTGGTCTAAAGTAGTGCACTATATAGGGAATAGGGAACCAGCCCTGGTCTAAAGTAGTGCACTATATAGGGAATAGGGTGCCAGCCCTGGTCTAAAGTAGTGCACTATATAGGGAATAGGGTGCCAGCCCTGGTCTAAAGTAGTGCACTATATAGGGAATAGGGTGCCAGCCCTGGTCTAAAGTAGTGCACTATATAGGGAATAGGGTGCCAGCCCTGGTCTAAAGTAGTGCACTATATAGGGAATAGGGTACCAGCCCTGGTCTAAAGTAGTGCACTATATAGGGAATAGGGTGCCAGCCCTGGTCTAAAGTAGTGCACTATATAGGGAATAGGGGGCCATTTGGGGAACGGCGTATCTATGCACGAAATAAACATTGGTGCGTTGTTATATTTTACAGGTGGTATAAATCAAAGGTTATTGAAGTGTTGAGAATAAAGAAGAGGGCGTTTGACGGTCTTTTTGCGTGACTGTAACCAAGCGGAATTAACCCTGTAACCATGCTGAATTAACCCAGTAACCATGTGGAATTTAACCTGTAACCATGCTGAATTAATCCTGTATCTATGTGGAATTAACCTTGTATCCATGTGGAATTAACCCTGTATCCTTGTGGAATTAACTCTGTAACCACGTGGAATTAAACCTGTAACCATGTGGAATTAACCATGTAACCATGTAGAATTAACCCTGTAACCATGTGCAATTTACCCTTTAACCATGCGGAATTAAACTTGTAACCATGTGGAATTAAACCTGTAACTACGTGGAATTAACTCTGTAACCACGTGGAGTTAATCCTGTAACCATGTGGAATTAACCCTGTAACCACGTGGAATTAACCCTGTAACCATGTGTAATTAACCCCGTAACCATCCAGAATTAACCCTGTAACCACGTGGAATTAACCCTGCAACCATCCATAATTAACCCTGTATCCATGTGGAATTAACCCTGTAACCACGTGGAATTAACCCTGTAACCACGCGGAATTAACCCTGTAACCATGCTGAATTAATCCAGTAACCATGTGGAATTAATCCTGTATCTGTGTGGAAATAACCCTGTAACCTCGTGGAATTAACCATGTAACCATGTGGAATTAACCCTGTAACCACGTGGAATTAACCCTGTAACCATGCTGAATTAATCCAGTAACCATGTGGAATTAATCCTGTATACATGTGGAATTAACCCTGTAACCATCCAGAATTAACCCTTTAACCACATGGAATTAACCCTGTAACCATGTGGAATTAACCCTGTAACCACGTGGAATTAACCTTGTAACCATCCAGAATTAATCCTGTAACCATGTGGAATTAACCCTGTAACCATCCAGAATTAACCCTGTAACCACGTGGAATTAACCATGTAACCATCCAGAATTAATCCAGTAACCATGTGGAATTAATCCTGTATATGTGTGGAAATAACCCTGTAACCTCGTGGAATTAACCCTGTAACCATGTGGAATTAACCCTGTAACCACGTGGAATTAACCCTGTAACCATGTGCAATTTACCCTGTAACCATGCGGAATTAAACTTGTAACCATGTGGAATTAAACCTGTAACTACGTGGAATTAACCCTGTAACCACGTGGAGTTAATCCTGTAACCATGTGGAATTAACCCTGTAACCACGTGGAATTAACCCTGTAACCATGTGTAATTAACCCCGTAACCATCCAGAATTAACCCTGTAACCACGCGGAATTAACCCTGTAACCATGCTGAATTAACCCAGTAACCATGTGGGAATAATCCTGTATACGTGTGGAATTAACCCTGTAACCATCCAGAATTAACCCTGTAACCACGTGGAATTAACCCTGTAACCAAGTGGAATTAACCCTGTAACCATGTGTAATTTAACCTGTAACCATGCTGAATTAACCCTGTATCTATGTGGATTTAACCTTGTATCCATGTGGAATTAATCCTGTATCCTTGTGGAATTAACTCTGTAACCACGTGGAATTAAACCTGTAACCATGTGGAATTAACCATGTAACCATGTAGAATTAACCTTGTAACCAAGTGGAATTAACCCTGTAACCATCCAGAATTAACCTTGTATCCATGTGGAATTAACCCTGTAACCACGTGGAATTAACCCTGTAACCAAGCGGAATTAACCCTGTAACCATGCTGAATTAACCCAGTAACCATGTGGAATTTAACCTGTAACCATGCTGAATTAATCCTGTATCTATGTGGAATTAACCTTGTATCCATGTGGAATTAACCCTGTATCCTTGTGGAATTAACTCTGTAACCACGTGGAATTAAACCTGTAACCATGTGGAATTAACCATGTAACCATGTAGAATTAACCCTGTAACCACGTGGAATTAACCCTGTAACCATGTGCAATTTACCCTGTAACCATGCAGAATTAAACTTGTAACCATGTGGAATTAAACCTGTAACTACGTGGAATTAACCCTGTAACCACGTGGAGTTAATCCTGTAACCATGTGGAATTAACCCTGTAACCACGTGGAATTAACCCTGTAACCATGTGTAATTAACCCCGTAACCATCCAGAATTAACCCTGTAACCACGTGGAATTAACCCTGCAACCATCCATAATTAACCCTGTATCCATGTGGAATTAACCCTGTAACCACGTGGAATTAACCCTGTAACCACGCGGAATTAACCCTGTAACCATGCTGAATTAATCCAGTAACCATGTGGAATTAATCCTGTATATGTGTGGAAATAACCCTGTAACCTCGTGGAATTAACCATGTAACCATGTGGAATTAACCCTGTAACCACGTGGAATTAACCCTGTAACCACGCGGAATTAACCCTGTAACCATGCTGAATTAATCCAGTAACCATGTGGAATTAATCCTGTATACGTGTGGAATTAACCCTGTAACCATCCAGAATTAACCCTTTAACCACATGGAATTAACCCTGTAACCATGTGGAATTAACCCTGTAACCACGTGGAATTAACCTTGTAACCATCCAGAATTAATCCTGTAACCATGTGGAATTAACCCTGTAACCATCCAGAATTAACCCTGTAACCACGTGGAATTAACCATTTAACCATCCAGAATTAATCCAGTAACCATGTGGAATTAATCCTGTATATGTGTGGAAATAACCCTGTAACCTCGTGGAATTAACCCTGTAACCATGTGGAATTAACCCTGTAACCACGTGGAATTAACCCTGTAACCACGCGGAATTAACCCTGTAACCATGCTGAATTAATCCAGTAACCATGTGGAATTAATCCTGTATACGTGTGGAATTAACCCTGTAACCATCCAGAATTAACCCTTTAACCACATGGAATTAACCCTGTAACCATGTTGAATTAACCCTGTAACCACGTGGAATTAACCTTGTAACCATCCAGAATTAATCCTGTAACCATGTGGAATTAACCCTGTAACCATCCAGAATTAACCCTGTAACCACGTGGAATTAACCATGTAACCATCCAGAATTAACCCTGTAACCACGTGGTCTAAAGTAGTGCACTATATAGGGAATAGGGAACCAGACCTGGTCTAAAGTAGTGCACTATATAGGGAATAGGGTACCAGCCCTGGTCTAAAGTAGTGCACTATATAGGGAATAGGGTACCAGCCCTGGTCTAAAGTAGTGCACTATATAGGGAATAGGGAACCAGCCCTGGTCTAAAGTAGTGCACTATATAGGGAATAGGGTGCCAGCCCTGGTCTAAAGTAGTGCACTATATAGGGAATAGGGTGCCAGCCCTGGTCTAAAGTAGTGCACTATATAGGGAATAGGGTGCCAGCCCTGGTCTAAAGTAGTGCACTATATAGGGAATAGGGTGCCAGCCCTGGTCTAAAGTAGTGCACTATATAGGGAATAGGGTACCAGCCCTGGTCTAAAGTAGTGCACTATATAGGGAATAGGGTGCCAGCCCTGGTCTAAAGTAGTGCACTATATAGGGAATAGGGGGCCATTTGGGGAACGGCGTATCTATGCACGAAATAAACATTGGTGCGTTGTTATATTTTACAGGTGGTATAAATCAAAGGTTATTGAAGTGTTGAGAATAAAGAAGAGGGCGTTTGACGGTCTTTTTGCGTGACTGTAACCAAGCGGAATTAACCCTGTAACCATGCTGAATTAACCCAGTAACCATGTGGAATTTAACCTGTAACCATGCTGAATTAATCCTGTATCTATGTGGAATTAACCTTGTATCCATGTGGAATTAACCCTGTATCCTTGTGGAATTAACTCTGTAACCACGTGGAATTAAACCTGTAACCATGTGGAATTAACCATGTAACTATGTAGAATTAACCCTGTAACCACGTGGAATTAACCCTGTAACCATGTGCAATTTACCCTGTAACCATGCGGAATTAAACTTGTAACCATGTGGAATTAAACCTGTAACTACGTGGAATTAACCCTGTAACCACGTGGAGTTAATCCTGTAACCATGTGGAATTAACCCTGTAACCACGTGGAATTAACCCTGTAACCATGTGTAATTAACCCCGTAACCATCCAGAATTAACCCTGTAACCACGTGGAATTAACCCTGCAACCATCCATAATTAACCCTGTATCCATGTGGAATTAACCCTGTAACCACGTGGAATTAACCCTGTAACCACGCGGAATTAACCCTGTAACCATGCTGAATTAATCCAGTAACCATGTGGAATTAATCCTGTATATGTGTGGAAATAACCCTGTAACCTCGTGGAATTAACCATGTAACCATGTGGAATTAACCCTGTAACCACGTGGAATTAACCCTGTAACCATGCTGAATTAATCCAGTAACCATGTGGAATTAATCCTGTATACGTGTGGAATTAACCCTGTAACCATCCAGAATTAACCCTTTAACCACATGGAATTAACCCTGTAACCATGTGGAATTAACCCTGTAACCACGTGGAATTAACCTTGTAACCATCCAGAATTAATCCTGTAACCATGTGGAATTAACCCTGTAACCATCCAGAATTAACCCTGTAACCACGTGGAATTAACCATGTAACCATCCAGAATTAATCCAGTAACCATGTGGAATTAATCCTGTATATGTGTGGAAATAACCCTGTAACCTCGTGGAATTAACCCTGTAACCATGTGGAATTAACCCTGTAACCACGTGGAATTAACCCTGTAACCACGCGGAATTAACCCTGTAACCATGCTGAATTAATCCAGTAACCATGTGGAATTAATCCTGTATACGTGTGGAATTAACCCTGTAACCATCCAGAATTAACCCTTTAACCACATGGAATTAACCCTGTAACCATGTGGAATTAACCCTGTAACCACGTGGAATTAACCTTGTAACCATCCAGAATTAATCCTGTAACCATGTGGAATTAACCCTGTAACCATCCAGAATTAACCCTGTAACCACGTGGAATTAACCATGTAACCATCCAGAATTAACCCTGTAACCACGTGGAATTAACCCTGTAATCATGTGGAATTAACCCTGTAACCACGTGGAATTAACCTTGTAACCATCCAGAATTAACCCTGTAACCACGTGGAATTAACCCTGTAACCATGTGGAATTAACCCTGTAACCACGTGGAATTAACCCTGTAACCATGTGGAATTAACCCTGTAACCATCCAGAATTAACCCTGTAACCACGTGGAATTAACCCTGTAACCATCCAGAATTAACCCTGTAACCACGTGTAATTAAACCTGTAACCATCCAGAATTACTCCTGTAACCATGTGGAATTAACCCTGTAACCATGTGGAATTAACCCTGTAACCACGTGGAATTAACCCTTTAACCAAGTGGAATTAACCCTGTAACCACGTTGAATTAACCCTGTAACCATCCAGAATTAACCCCGTAACCATGTGGAATTAACCCTGTAACCATCCAGAATTAACCCTGTAACCATGTGGAATTAACCCTGTAACCATGTGCAATTAACCCTGTAACCACATGGAATTATCCCTTAAACCATGTGGAATTAACCCTGTAACCACATGGAATAATTCCTGTAATCATGTGGAATTAACCCTATAACCACGTAGAATTAACCCCGTAACCATGTGGAATTAACCCTGTAACTACGTGGAATTAACTCTGTATCCATGTGGAATTAACCCTGTAACCACGTGGTTTTAACCCTGTAACCACATGGAATTAACCCTGTATCTATGTGGAATTAACCCTGTAACCACATGCGTCAAAGGGCAGTGGGATTTGAACCGATATAGGGAATAGGGTACCAGCCCTGGTCTAAAGTGGTGCACTATATAGGGAATACGGTGCCAGCCCTGGTCTAAAGTAGTGCACTATATAGGGAATAGGGTACCAGCCCTGGTCTAAAGTAGTGCACTATATAGGGAATACGGTGCCAGCCCTGGTCTAAAGTAGTGCACTATATAGGGAATAGGGTACCAGCCCTGGTCTAAAGTAGTGCACTATATAGGGAATAGGGTACCAGCCCTGGTCTAAAGTAGTGCACTATATAGGGAATAGGGTACCAGCCCTGGTCTAAAGTAGTGCACTATATAGGGAATAGGGTACCAGCCCTGGTCTAAAGTAGTGCACTATATAGGGAATAGGGAACCAGACCTGGTCTAAAGTAGTGCACTATATAGGGAATAGGGTGCCAGCCCTGGTCTAAAGTAGTGCACTATATAGGGAATAGGGTGCCAGCCCTGGTCTAAAGTAGTGCACTATATAGGGAATAGGGTACCAGCCCTGGTCTAAAGTAGTGCACTATATAGGGAATAGGGTACCAGCCCTGGTCTAAAGTAGTGCACTATATAGGGAATAGGGTACCAGCCCTGGTCTAAAGTAGTGCACTATATAGGGAATAGGGTACCAGCCCTGGTCTAAAGTAGTGCACTATATAGGGAATAGGGAACCAGACCTGGTCTAAAGTAGTGCACTATATAGGGAATAGGGTACCAGCCCTGGTCTAAAGTAGTGCACTATATAGGGAATAGGGTACCAGCCCTGGTCTAAAGTAGTGCACTATATAGGGAATAGGGTGCCAGCCCTGGTCTAAAGTAGTGCACTATATAGGGAATAGGGTGCCAGCCCTGGTCTAAAGTAGTGCACTATATAGGGAATAGGGTGCCAGCCCTGGTCTAAAGTAGTGCACTATATAGGGAATAGGGTACCAGCCCTGGTCTAAAGTAGTGCACTATATAGGGAATAGGGGGCCATTTGGGGAACGGCGTATCTATGCACGAAATAAACATTGGTGCGTTGTTATATTTTACAGGTGGTATAAATCAAAGGTTATTGAAGTGTTGAGAATAAAGAAGAGGGCGTTTGACGGTCTTTTTGCGTGACCGAGAGGCATAGTTCCTGTTTTTAAGTAGCAGTCGTGAGCTTTGGGACTCTAGCTGTGGCTTGAGGGTAATAGGGTGTCACTTGGGTCGCTAAGCTGGGATCTCCTCCCTGTTAAGGACACCCCTGTGTGTGTGTGTGTGTGTGTGTGTGTGTGTGTGTGTGTGTGTGTGTGTGTAATTCCGTCCCCGGGCGGTGACTCGATCCAGCTGAAGGAAACGAGGAAAATATTTGATTTATCAACTCCAGGAGAAATTAAATGAAATTCTCTCAAGTCTCCTACTGAGCGTGAGACCGGCAGGCACAGTTAGGAAATGGCGATAATACTGTTATACTTTCATCAGAGCGACTCCACGTGTCTCCCAATTTGCACCCTGTTCCCTACATAGCGCACTGCTTTTAACCAGCTCTGGTGGCGTGCTGTTGGTAACGGGGATCCATTCGGAAAGGCATCCCAGGTCCATGTTATAAAGCCTACAGTGTACATGTGAGATACCCTTCTATAATGTGTATTTCTTTACAGTCCAGAGGCCAGACAGAGAGACAGTAATAGTACTGTTAAGTCTCTCTCTCTCTCTCTCTCTCTCTCTCTCTCTCTCTGTCTCTGTCTCTCTGTCTCTGTCTCTCTCTGTCTCTCTCTGTCTCTCTCTGTCTCTCTCTCTCTCTCTCTCTCTCTCTCTCTCTCTCCATAGCAACCGGATCCCCATGACAACATGAAAACATTCACCAGGATTTATTGATCACATGAGTTCAGCCTAATCAAATAGCACAGTGGTTTGTTGGAATGTTTCATTCAAAAATGGAAACGGGGGGGGGTTTGTTTTATCGTTGATCGTTGCACTTCGGGACTTCCTTATAGCCCCTGCCTGCATCCCGTCTCAAACATACACGAAGGAGAGGTGTTAGTTGTAGTGGCAAATTTACATTAATTCCCATGTTAATGTTATCAGCCACTAAATAGCTCTCACAGTAATGGCTTGACAGGGAGAATTGCAATCATCTGCGTGGGACCTGCAGCGGTGAAATGGACAAACCTGATTAATTTAATCCGGTTGTGGACCATTATCGCTACACTTTATCATTTCAACAGATGGAGCAGAGAGAAATTAAGAAACCCTCTCAAGGATAAGGACGATAAGCAGGTCTCTCTCTCTCTCTCTCTCTCTCTCTCTCTCTCTCTTTCTCTCTCTCTCTCTCTCTCTCTCTCTCACTCTCACTCTCGCTCACTCTCTCTCTCCCTCTCTCTCTCTCTCTCTCTCTCTTTCTTTCTCTCTCTCTCTCTCTCTCTCTCTCTCTCTCTCTCTCTCTCTCTCTCTCTCTCTCTCTCTCTCTCTCTCTCTCTCTCTCTCTCACTCTCTCTCTCTCTCTCTTTCTCTCTCTCTCTCTCTCTCTCTCTCCCTCCCTCTCTCTCTCTCTCTCTCCATATCTCTCTCTCTCTCCATCTCTCTCTCTATGTATCTCTCTCTTTCTCTCTCTCTTTTTCTCCATCACTCTATCTCCATTCACCTTGCTCTCTCTCTCTCCCTCTCTCTTTTTCACCATCTTTCTTTCTCTCTCTTATCTCTTCCATCTCTCCATCAATCTGAAGGTGTGGGCTTGTCTTCAGGATTTGAGTGAGTGGCTCTGAGCTTCTTCCTGTCTGAGTCTGCATGACCGACTGAGTGCATTATCACGTCTAACCTGATTAGGTTTAATGCATTGTGACAGTTTCATGAAGTATCTCCAAAAAAACTCCCTTTTATTATTTCACAGATGATCAAATCAGCGTTTTATTATTAACAAAATATTAAAATGTAAACTGTCATTTTCAATCTTATTAACTGTCTGCAGACACTTTAATATCAACAGACCTGTTTTTTTTCTCGTTTTTTTTCACAATTGCATATTAGTATGATTGACATTCCCATCACATCATTGACTCCGGCTATAAAAGCCTCTCCAGATTACTGGATTCCATCAATTCAGATGATCATTGACAAATGAAATAGTGAATACAGTGATTCAATACTTCCTGTCTTTTTCATAAAGCTATTGTCCAATTGTCGTGTTATGCTACGCATGCTACGCTAACCCTTTGAATCCTCGGAGGAGGAGGAAGAGGAGGAAGGAGAGGACCTTCCTAATCAGTGCATTTCATTTTTGCTTTTAAATAGAGAAACATTAATAAAAAAGTTAGCATTTATAGATAAAACGATACTAAATCCACTTCAATCAGGGTAGATGAAGGGGAAGAGACAGGTTAAAGAAGGACTTTTAAGCCTTGAGACACTTGAGACATGGATGGTGTATGTGTGCCATTCAGAGGGTGAAAGGTCAAGACAAAAGATTGATAATGGTCCACCACCCAAAGGACATTGAGCCAACTTGACACAACTGAGTTGTCCAATGAGAAGCATCAGAGTCAACATGGGCCAGCATCCCTGTGGAATGCTTTCGACACCTTAAAGAGTCCATGCCCCGACGAATTGAGGCTGTTCGGAAAGCAGAAGGGGAGAGTGGGGTGCAACTCAATATTAGGAAGGTGTTCTTAACGGTTCGTATAGTCAGTGTACATTCATGTCACCAAATGACTGATAAAAATACATTGTTTTTCAAATAAGGTTTTACAATAGCCTCAGCAGAACTCTGTAGCATAGCACCATGGTGTAGCCAGAGGACGGCTAGCTTCCGTCCTCCTCTGGGTACATTGACGTCAATGCAAAACCTAGGAGGCTCATGGTTGTCACCCCCTTATATAGACTTACACATTAATTAATGACAACTTCCGGAGGACATCCTCCATCCTATCAGAGTTCTTGCAGCATGAACTGACATCAAGTCAAATTGTATTGGTCACATACACGTGTTTAGCAGATGTTATTGGTCACATACACGTGTTTAGCAGATGTTATTGGTCACATACACGTGTTTAGCAGATGTTATTAGTCACATACACGTGTTTAGCAGATGTTATTGGTCACATACACGTGTTTAGCAGATGTTATTGCAGGTGTAGCGAATTGCTTGTGTTTCTAGCTCCAACAGTGCAGTAATATCTAACAATAATATCTAACAATTTCACAACATATTCCCAATACACACAAATCTAAGTAAAAGAATGGAATTAAGATGATATATATGTGGACGAGCGATGTCAGAGAGGCATTGACTAAGATACAGTAGAATAGAATACAGTAAATACACGTGAGATGAGTAATGCAAAATATGTTAACATTATTAAAGTGACTAGTGATTTCAAGTCTATGTTTATAGGGCAGCAGCCTCTAATGTGCTAGTGATGGCTATTTAACAGTCTGATGGCCTTGAGATAGAAGCTGTTTTTCAGTCTCTCTGTCCCAGATTTGATGCACCTGTACAGACCTCGCCTTCTGGATGATAGCGGGGTGAACAGGCAGTGGCTCGGGTGGTTGTTGTCCTTGATGATCTTTTTGGCCTTCCTGTGACATCTAGTGCTGTAGGTGTCCTGGAGGAGCAGGTAGTTTGCCCCCAGTGATGCGTTGTGCAGACCTCACTAACCTCTGGAGAGCCTTACGGTTGTGGGCGGAGCAGTTGTGCATTTAGCACCTCCCTCTGGAGAGCCTTAAGGTTGTGGGCGGAGCAGTTGTGCATTTAGCACCGCCCTCTTGAGAAGTCCATCCAATCAAAGCAGCAGAGAATTCATCTGAAAGCATAAGCTACAGCTAGCTAGCACTGCAGTGCTTAAGATGTAGCGAGAAGTTGACTCAAAGAGAGAGAGAAAGACAATCGTTGAAGAGTTTTGAACAAATACATTTTTCAAAAATGAAGGAGAAGCAGCAGAGAGAGAGAGAGAGAGAGAGAGAGGAAACTCAAACACCTGGCTCAAACAGAGAGGAATGCTAATTATGTTAGCTAGCTGGCTAAGGCTATCCAACAGAGAGGGATGCTATGTTAGCTAGCTAGCTATGGCTATCCAACAGAGAGGGATGCTATGTTAGCTAGCTGGCTATGGCTATCCAACAGAGAGGGGTGCTATCTTAGCTAGCTGGCTATGGCTATCCAACAGAGAGGGATGCTATGTTAGCTAGCTGGCTATTGCTATCCAACAGAGAGGGGTGCTATGTTAGCTAGCTGGCTATGGCTATCCAACAGAGAGGGATGCTATGTTAGCTAGCTAGCTATGGCTATCCAACAGAGAGGGATGCTATGTTAGCTAGCTGGCTAAGGCTATCCAACAGAGAGGGATGCTATGTTAGCTAGCTGGCTAAGGCTATCCAGCAGAGAGGGATGCTATGTTAGCTAGCTAGCTATGGCTATCCAACAGAGAGGGATGCTATGTTAGCTAGCTGGCTAAGGCTATCCAACAGAGAGGGATGCTATGTTAGCTCGCTGGCTATGGCTATCCAACAGAGAGGGACGCTATGTTAGCTAGCTGGCTATGGCTATCCAACAGAGAGGGATGATATGTTAGCTAGCTAGCTATGGCTATCCAACAGAGAGCGATGCTATGTTAGCTAGCTGGCTAAGGCTATCCAACACTGGAACTCTCCCAAGTCAAGGCACATTTTCGGTTGTATTAGTTTATTGCCACCGGGGCCCGCGGGTGTAACTGCTAAACTGCTTGCTGTATGTATACTGTACTGTGTGACTGTAGAGGGTGTACTAATACATTAGTTCTAGTAGCTATGTTGACTTTGACGTTAATATGGTGACAACGATGTAGGCTGTGTGTAACGGTTATGATCCGAAGGTTTGGCTAGTAACTGTTTTTACACCTGGTCATAGACAACTGATGTGTTGTGCCCTGAAGTCCACAAGCGAAGGAAAAAGGTGAGAGAAGGAAAGCGCGTAGATGTGAGAAGGAATTATACAACTAGTAAAGTAATGATGCTTTTTGTATGTGGCTGCTATGAAAGTGAACTGTGTGTGCAGGTGATCAGTGGTGTATTCATTCAGCCGATTCTGTTGAAATACTTTTCTAAAACGGAAGCAAACAAAACGGGGATAAACCTACCTGAATTTGTCCAATAGAAACTCTTGTTTGCAACTGTTTGGACTAATGATTACACCCTAGATCAGCTAGATGCAGGCCAGAGGTGATACTGTTGGTCTAATGATTTACACCCTAGATCAGCTATATGCAGGCAAGAGTGTGCAAAGTGGTATTGAATGTGGCACTGTCTGTCACCTTGATTACTCAAATTTGTCTCTCGACCTGTGTTCACCTACGTTGTAAACTTTCATTCATAGGCTAGGTCGTAGCAACCTCATGATGGGCACAGGCAAACATTAGAGTATCATGTAGTAGCCTAAACCTATTGCTGTTACGCTGAATATGGAATTTTAATGACAGTCATCCAATACGTTGTAATAGAAATAAGGCCACACTCATTAAAAGTAAAATCCTCCTTCCTCATCTTAAACAGCACCAACCGCCACTGAATTTGAATCTTCACCTATGTAGACGTGTTCTGAGAAGTTCAGGTCAAAAAGGTGTTGTCATGGTATTCTCGTGTGCTCAGAAGGGCACACACAACCTATTTAGGAGGTAACCTACAGGAGGCGCTAGAGAGAGACAGAGACAGAGACAGAGACAGGAATCGAGAGAGAGTGTAATGTTTACTGTTCATTTTTTTTAAATTGTTAATTGCAATAACTTTTGTTTATTATCTATTTCACTTGCATTTGGCAATGAAAACATATATTTTCCAAGCAAATAAAGCCCCTTAAATTTAAATGTAATTTAAATTGAACAGAGAGAGCGCGAGACAGAGAGACAAAGTGCTGAAAAAAAGGTTATAAACGTGTGAAATGTAGGTTGTTAAAATATATTAATAAATAAATGTATAATTTTAGCACCACTTTACTTTACTTTGTGAGGGGGAAAAGCTTTCACTTCTATCAGACTGGAATCATTATCGATGGGCTGAGAGATTAAAGACAATTATGTAAAGCATTATCACATATAACAATATGATATTTCATAGAAATATTACAGTGTCAAATTAAATTAATTGAAATGCAATTTAGCATATTTTCATTAAAAAAAATATTATTTTGCAATTATAGACCATATGCACATTCATATTTTGTTTATAGACAATTTAAATAACAAACAAACAAATGTAATATTATTGAAATAAATTACCCTTTGAATTCAGTAAAGTAGATATGCTAAAAAAATAGAAAAATAACTCATTGGAAAGACCATGAGATACAGAGATACTCTATTTGTTGTTGTTTGTCTTATTCTTTTTATGAAACGGAAAACATTTGATCGTCTTCTTCTGATGACGTGTGGACGCGGACCGGAGTTCTCCTCTCGCGCCATGAAACTGTCACATTTAAACCGTTTTATTATTTAAAACATTTAATTTCTGGTTCCGTTACGACAAGTTTAGTTTCAACTTTAGATATAATATCAATTACCGTCAGTCATTTCGGTATTTATCTTCTGATTTAAAAATA
The DNA here is from genome assembly GCF_045791955.1 of Oncorhynchus clarkii lewisi. NCBI lineage: Eukaryota > Metazoa > Chordata > Actinopteri > Salmoniformes > Salmonidae > Oncorhynchus > Oncorhynchus clarkii. The sequence continues at coordinate 4,525,089 of NC_092157.1, forward strand.
AACATACTGTATATTTTTTTGTTGAGTTCATTACCGCGAAGAGGAAGTGTTTTATACCGAATTTATATCGAATAAACAACTCGTAAAGAGTGAGTACAGTTCACATCGACCTATTTATTCACTATTGAAATAACAGACTTTGAACTCTGTCAACGTGTAAACTGTAGACTAGGTGACTTTTGTTGCTCTCTGGGAGACTTTTGTTGCTCTCTGGGAGACTTTTGTTGCTCTCTGGGAGACTTTTGTTGCTCTCTGGGAGACTTTGTTGCTCTCTGGGAGACTTTTGTTGCTCTCTGGGAGACTTTTGTTGCTCTCTGGGAGGCTTTTGTTGCTCTCTGGGAGACTTTTGTTGCTCTCTGGGAGACTTTTGTTGCTCTCTGGGAGGCTTTTGTTGCTCTCTGGGAGACTTTTGTTGCTCTCTGGGAGACTTTTGTTGCTCTCTGGGAGGCTTTTGTCGCTCTCTGGGAGGCTTTTGTCGCACACCGTTCGACGAGTCGATATAAAGACTGGGAGAAATGCAATAAAAACGTATTGATGAAGACTAAAAAGTGACTTATCATACCTTTTGTAATCTAGTCAACTGTATATTCAATTATATGAAACAACATGCACCATTACTTTTCAATATAGCTTTTAGCTAATGACACTATATTGTCAACTTGGGAGTTATATTCGTTATAGTTACCAGTCTTATTCCCAACACCCAACACCTACTCAGGTTGTGAAGGTTTAGTCTTATTCCCAACACCTACTCAGGTTGTGAAGGTTTAGTCTTATTCCCAAAACCTACTCAGGTTGTGAAGGTTTAGTCTTATTCCCAACACCTACTCAGGTTGTGAAGGTTTAGTCTTATTCCCAACACCTACTCAGGTGTGAAGGTTTAGTCTTATTCCCAACACCTACTCAGGTGTGAAGGTTTAGTCTTATTCCCAACACCTACTCGGGTGTGAAGGTTTAGTCTTATTCCCAACACCTACTCAGGTTGTGAAGGTTTAGTCTTATTCCCAACACCTACTCAGGTTTAGTCTTATTCCCAACACCTACTCAGGTTGTGAAGGTTTAGTCTTATTTCCAACACCTACTCAGGTTGTGAAGGTTTAGTCTTATTCCCAACACCTACTCAGGTTGTGAAGGTTTAGTCTTATTCCAAACACCTACTCAGGTTGTGAAGGTTTAGTCTTATTCCCAACAACTACTCAGGTTGTGAAGTTTTAGTCTTATTCCCAACACCTACTCAGGTGTGAAGGCTTAGTCTTATTTCCAACACCTACTCAGGTTGTGAAGGTTTAGTCTTATTGCCAACACCTACTCAGGTTGTGAAGGTTTAGTCTTATTCCCAACACCTACTCAGGTTGTGAAGGTTTAGTCGTATTGCCAACACCTACTCAAGTTGTGAAGGTTTAGTCTTATTCCCAACACCTACTCAGATGTGAAGGCTTAGTCTTATTTCCAACACCTACTCAGGTTGTGAAGGTTTAGTCTTATTGCCAACACCTACTCAGGTTGTGAAGGTTTAGTCTTATTCCCAACACCTACTCAGGTTGTGAAGGTTTAGTCTTATTGCCAACACCTACTCAAGTTGTGAAGATTTAATCTTATTCCCAACACATACTCAGGTTGTAAAGGTTTAGTCTTATTCCCAACACCTACTCAGGTGTGAAGGTCTAGTCTTATTGCCAACACCTACTCAGGTTGTGAAGGTTTAGTATTATTGCCAACACCTACTTAGGTTATGAAGGTTTAGTCTTATTCCCAAAAGCTACTCAGGTTGTGAAGGTTTAGTCTTATTGCCAACACCTACTCAGTTTGTGAAGGTTTAGTCTTATTCCCAACACCTACTCAGGTTGTGAAGGTTTAGTCTTATTCCCAACACCTACTCAGGTTGTGAAGGTTTAGTCTTATTGCCAACACCTACTCAGGTTGTGAAGGTTTAGTATTATTGCCAACACCTACTCAGGTTGTGAAGGTTTAGTCTTATTCCCAACACCTACTCAGGTTGTGAAGGTTTAGTCTTATTCCCAACAACTACTCAGGTTGTGAAGTTTTAGTCTTATTCCCAACACCTACTCAGGTGTGAAGGCTTAGTCTTATTTCCAACACCTACTCAGGTTGTGAAGGTTTAGTCTTATTGCCAACACCTACTCAGGTTGTGAAGGTTTAGTCTTATTCCCAACACCTACTCAGGTTGTGAAGGTTTAGTCGTATTGCCAACACCTACTCAAGTTGTGAAGGTTTAGTCTTATTCCCAACACCTACTCAGATGTGAAGGCTTAGTCTTATTTCCAACACCTACTCAGGTTGTGAAGGTTTAGTCTTATTCCCAACAGCTACTCAGGTTGTGAAGGTTTAGTCTTATTGCCAACACCTACTCAGGTTGTGAAGGTTTAGTCTTATTCCCAACACCTACTCAGGTTGTGAAGGTTTAGTCTTATTCCCAACACCTACTCAGGTTGTGAAGGTTTAGTCTTATTGCCAACACCTACTCAGGTTGTGAAGGTTTAGTATTATTGCCAACACCTACTCAGGTTGTGAAGGTTTAGTCTTATTCACAACACCTACTCAGGTTGTGAAGGTTTAGTAGTATTCCCAACACCTACTCAGGTTGTGAAGGTTTAGTCTTATTCCCAACACCTAATCAGGTTGTGAAGGTTTAGTCTTATTCCCAAAACCTACTCAGGTTGTGAAGGTTTAGTCTTATTCCCAACACCTACTCAGGTTGTGAAGGTTTAGTCTTATTCCCAACACCTACTCAGGTGTGAAGGTTTAGTCTTATTCCCAACACCTACTCAGGTCTGAAGGTTTAGTCTTATTCCCAACACCTACTCAGGTTGTGAAGGTTTAGTCTTATTCCCAACAGCTACTCAGGTGTGAAGGTTTAGTCTTATTCCCAACACCTACTCAGGTGTGAAGATTTAGTCTTATTCCCAACACCTACTTAGGTGTGAAGGTTTAGTCGTATTCCCAACACCTACTCAGGTTGTGAAGGTTTAGTCTTATTCCCAACACCTACTCAGGTTGTGAAGGTTTAGTCTTATTTCCAACATCTACTCAGGTTGTGAAGGTTTAGTCTTATTGCCAACACCTACTCAGGTTGTGAAGGTTTAGTATTATTGCCAACACCTACTCAGGTTGTGAAGGTTTAGTCTTATTTCCAACACCTACTCAGGTTGTGAAGGTTTATACTTATTCCCAACACCTACTCAGGTTGTGAAGCTTTAGTCTTATTCACAACACCTACTCAGGTTGTGAAGGTTTAGTCGTATTCCCAACACCTACTCAGGTTGTGAAGGTTTAGTCTTATTCCCAACACCTAATCAGGTTGTGATGGTTTTCGTCTTATTCCCAAAACCTACTCAGGTTGTGAAGGTTTAGTCTTATTCCCAACACCTACTCAGGTTGTGAAGGTTTAGTCTTATTCCCAACACCTACTCAGGTGTGAAGGTTTAGTCTTATTCCCAACACCTACTCAGGTGTGAAGGTTTAGTCTTATTCCCAACACCTACTCAGGTTGTGAAGGTTTAGTCTTATTCCCAACACCTACTCAGGTGTGAAGGTTTAGTCTTATTCCCAACACCTACTCAGGTGTGAAGGTTTAGTCTTATACCCAACACCTACTTAGGTGTGAAGGTTTAGTCTTATTCCCAACACCTACTCAGGTTGTGAAGGTTTAGTCTTATTCCCAACACCTACTCAGGTTGTGAAGGTTTAGTCTTATTTCCAACATCTACTCAGGTTGTGAAGGTTTAGTCTTATTCCCAACACCTACTCAGGTTGTGAAGGTTTAGTCTTATTCCCAACAACTACTCAGGTTGTGAAGGTTTAGTCTTATTCCCAACACCTACTCAGGTGTGAAGGTTTAGTCTTATTGCCAACACCTACTCAGGTTGTGAAGGTTTAGTCTAATTTCCAAAACCTACTCAGGTTGTGAAGGTTTAGTCTTATTTCCAACACCTACTCAGGTTGTGAAGGTTTAGTCTTATTCCCAACACCTACTCAGGTTGTGAAGGTTTAGTCTTATTCCAAACACCTACTCAGGTTGTGAAGGTTTAGTCTTATTCCCAACACCTACTCAGGTGTGAAGGCTTAGTCTTATTGCCAACACCTACTCAGGTTGTGAAGGTTAAGTCTTATTCCCAACACCTACTCAGGTTGTGAAGGTTTAGTCTTATTCCCAACACCTACTCAGGTTGTGAAGGTTTAGTCTTATTGCCAACACCTACTCAGGTTGTGAAGGTTTAGTATTATTGCCAACACCTACTCAGGTTGTGAAGGTTTAGTCTTATTGCCAACACCTACTCAGGTTGTGAAGGTTTAGTCTTTCTCCCAACACCTACTCAGGTTGTGAATGTTTAGTCTTATTGCCAACACCTACTCAGGTTGTGAAGGTTTAGTCTTATTGCCAACACCTACTCAGGTTGTGAAGGTTTAGTCTTATTCCCAACAGCTACTCAGGTTGTGAAGGTTTAGTCTTATTGCCAACACCTACTCAGGTTGTGAAGGTTTAGTCTTATTCCCAACACCTACTCAGGTTGTGAAGGTTTAGTCTTATTCCCAACACCTACTCAGGTTGTGAAGGTTTAGTCTTATTGCCAACACCTACTCAGGTTGTGAAGGTTTAGTATTATTGCCAACACCTACTCAGGTTGTGAAGGTTTAGTCTTATTCTCAACACCTACTCAGGTTGTGAAGGTTTAGTCTTATTGCCAACACCTACTCAGGTTTTGAAGGTTTAGTATTATTGCCAACACCTACTCAGGTTGTGAAGGTTTAGTCTTATTCCCAACACCGACTCAGGTTGTGAAGGTTTAGTCTTATTGCCAACACCTACTCAGGTTGTGAAGGTTTGGTCTTATTCCCAACACCTACTCAGGTTGTGAAGGGTTAGTCTTATTCCCAACACCTACTCAGGTTGTGAAGGTTTAGTCTTATTGCCAACACCTACTCAGGTTGTGAAGGTTTAGTATTATTGCCAACACCTACTCAGGTTGTGAAGGTTTAGTCTTATTGCCAACACCTACTCAGGTTGTGAAGGTTTGGTCTTATTCCCAACACCTACTCAGGTTGTGAAGGGTTAGTCTTATTCCCAACACCTACTCAGGTTGTGAAGGTTTAGTCTTATTGCCAACACCTACTCAGGTTGTGTAGGTTTAGTATTATTTCCAACACCTACTCAGGTTGTGAAGGTTTAGTCTTATTCCCAACACCTACTCAGGTTGTGAAGGTTTAGTCTTATTCCCAACACCTACTCAGGTTGTGAAGGTTTAGTCTTATTGCCAACACCTACTCAGGTTGTGAAGGTTTAGTCTTATTCCCAACACCTACTCAGGTTGTGAAGCTTTAGTCTTATTCACAACACCTACTCAGGTTGTGAAAGCTTAGTCGTATTCCCAACACCTACTCAGGTTGTGAAGGTTTAGTCTTATTCACAACACCTACTCAGGTTGTGAAGGTTTAGTCTTATTGCCAACACCTACTCAGGTTGTGAAGGTTTAGTCTTATTCCCAACACCTACTCAGGTTTAGTCTTATTCCCAACACCTACTCAGGTTGTGAAGCTTTAGTCTTATTCCCAACACCTACTCAGGATTAGTCTTATTCCCAACACCTACTCAGGTTGTGAAGGTTTAGTCTTATTGCCAACACCTTCTCAGGTTGTGAAGGTTTAGTCTTATTGCCAACACTTACTCAGGTTGTGAAGGTTTAGTCTTATTCCCAACAGCTACTCAGGTTGTGAAGGTTTAGTCTTATTGCCAACACCTACTCAGGTTGTGAAGGTTTAGTCTTATTCCCAACACCTACTCAGGTTGTGAAGGTTTAGTCTTATTCCCAACACCTACTCAGGTTGTGAAGCTTTAGTCTTATTCACAACACCTACTCAGGTTGTGAAGGTTTAGTCGTATTCCCAACACCTACTCCGGTTGTGAAGGTTTAGTCTTATTCACAACACCTACTCAGGTTGTGAAGGTTTAGTCGTATTCCCAACACCTACTCAGGTTGTGAAGGTTTAGTCTTATTCCCAACACCTACTCAGGTTTAGTCTTATTCCCAACACCTACTCAGGTTGTGAAACTTTAGTCTTATTCCCAACACCTACTCAGGTTTAGTCTTATTCCCAACACCTACTCAGGTTGTGAAGGTTTAGTCTTATTCCCAACACCTACTCAGGTTGTGAAGGTTTAGTCTTATTCCCAACACCTACTCAGGTTGTGAAGGTTTAGTCTTATTCCCAACAACTACTCAGTTTGTGAAGGTTTAGTCTTATTCCCAACACCTACTCAGGTTGTGAAGGTTTAGTCTTATTCCCAACACCTACTCAGGTTGTGAAGGTTTAGTCTTATTCCCAACACCTACTCAGGTTGTGAAGGTTTAGTCTTATTCCCAACACCTACTCAGGTTGTGAAGGTTTAGTCTTATTCCCAACACCTACTCAGGTTGTGAAGGTTTAGTCTTATTCCAAACACCTACTCAGGTTGTGAAGGTTTAGTCTTATTCCCAACACCTACTCAGGTTGTGAAGGTTTAGTCTTATTCCCAACACCTACTCAGGTTGTGAAGGTTTAGTCTTATTCCCAACACCTACTCAGGTTGTGAAGGTTTAGTCTTATTCCCAACACCTACTCAGGTTGTGAAGGTTTAGTCTTATTCCCAACACCTACTCAGGTTGTGAAGCTTTAGTCTTATTCACAACACCTACTCAGGTTGTGAAAGCTTAGTCGTATTCCCAACACCTACTCAGGTTGTGAAGGTTTAGTCTTATTCACAACACCTACTCAGGTTGTGAAGGTTTAGTCTTATTGCCAACACCTACTCAGGTTGTGAAGGTTTAGTCTTATTCCCAACACCTACTCAGGTTTAGTCTTATTCCCAACACCTACTCAGGTTGTGAAGCTTTAGTCTTATTCCCAACACCTACTCAGGATTAGTCTTATTCCCAACACCTACTCAGGTTGTGAAGGTTTAGTCTTATTGCCAACACCTTCTCAGGTTGTGAAGGTTTAGTCTTATTGCCAACACTTACTCAGGTTGTGAAGGTTTAGTCTTATTCCCAACAGCTACTCAGGTTGTGAAGGTTTAGTCTTATTGCCAACACCTACTCAGGTTGTGAAGGTTTAGTCTTATTCCCAACACCTACTCAGGTTGTGAAGGTTTAGTCTTATTCCCAACACCTACTCAGGTTGTGAAGCTTTAGTCTTATTCATAACACCTACTCAGGTTGTGAAGGTTTAGTCGTATTCCCAACACCTACTCCGGTTGTGAAGGTTTAGTCTTATTCACAACACCTACTCAGGTTGTGAAGGTTTAGTCGTATTCCCAACACCTACTCAGGTTGTGAAGGTTTAGTCTTATTCCCAACACCTACTCAGGTTTAGTCTTATTCCCAACACCTACTCAGGTTGTGAAACTTTAGTCTTATTCCCAACACCTACTCAGGTTTAGTCTTATTCCCAACACCTACTCAGGTTGTGAAGGTTTAGTCTTATTCCCAACACCTACTCAGGTTGTGAAGGTTTAGTCTTATTCCCAACACCTACTCAGGTTGTGAAGGTTTAGTCTTATTCCCAACAACTACTCAGTTTGTGAAGGTTTAGTCTTATTCCCAACACCTACTCAGGTTGTGAAGGTTTAGTCTTATTCCCAACACCTACTCAGGTTGTGAAGGTTTAGTCTTATTCCCAACACCTACTCAGGTTGTGAAGGTTTAGTCTTATTCCCAACACCTACTCAGGTTGTGAAGGTTTAGTCTTATTCCCAACACCTACTCAGGTTGTGAAGGTTTAGTCTTATTCCAAACACCTACTCAGGTTGTGAAGGTTTAGTCTTATTCCCAACACCTACTCAGGTTGTGAAGGTTTAGTCTTATTCCCAACACCTACTCAGGTTGTGAAGGTTTAGTCTTATTCCCAACACCTACTCAGGTTGTGAAGGTTTAGTCTTATTCCAAACACCTACTCAGGTTGTGAAGGTTTAGTCTTATTCCCAACACCGACTCAGGTTGTGAAGGTTTAGTCTTATTCCCAACACCTACTCAGGTTGTGAAGGTTTAGTCTTATTCCCAACACCTACTCAGGTTTAGTCTTATTCCCAACACCTACTCAGGTTGTGAAACTTTAGTCTTATTCCCAACACCTACTCAGGTTTAGTCTTATTCCCAACACCTACTCAGGTTGTGAAGGTTTAGTCTTATTCCCAACACCTACTCAGGTTGTGAAGGTTTAGTCTTATTCCCAACACCTACTCAGGTTGTGAAGGTTTAGTCTTATTCCCAACAACTACTCAGTTTGTGAAGGTTTAGTCTTATTCCCAACACCTACTCAGGTTGTGAAGGTTTAGTCTTATTCCCAACACCTACTCAGGTTGTGAAGGTTTAGTCTTATTCCCAACACCTACTCAGGTTGTGAAGGTTTAGTCTTATTCCCAACACCTACTCAGGTTGTGAAGGTTTAGTCTTATTCCCAACACCTACTCAGGTTGTGAAGGTTTAGTCTTATTCCAAACACCTACTCAGGTTGTGAAGGTTTAGTCTTATTCCCAACACCTACTCAGGTTGTGAAGGTTTAGTCTTATTCCCAACACCTACTCAGGTTGTGAAGGTTTAGTCTTATTCCCAACACCTACTCAGGTTGTGAAGGTTTAGTCTTATTCCAAACACCTACTCAGGTTGTGAAGGTTTAGTCTTATTCCCAACACCGACTCAGGTTGTGAAGGTTTAGTCTTATTCCCAACACCTACTCAGGTTGTGAAGGTTTAGTCTTATTCCCAACACCTACTCAGGTTGTGAAGGTTTAGTCTTATTGCAGGTAATAATAGGAGTCACATTACTTTTCCAGTCCAGAACTGGACAGACACTAAGTGTCCTGTTGTAACAGTGAAATGAACATCACCTCACGACCAAATCAGCACCATCTATTTTTTTTCATGATGAAAATGTTTTTTTAAATTTTTTAAATATACATTTTGTTATATATGAAATAACCTCTACCTTTTACAGTTTACATCAGAGTAACCCACATGGAACCTCTTGTATCCGCCCACAGCTGTGCAAAGCCTGTGTAACTATGTAAAAGATACCTGATCAACCACAGGTTGGAATGAGGAGAGACCTGTTGGAATCAGAACATGATCATTAAGAGAAAAAGCCAGGGTGCTGACTCTTGCTCTAAAGTTAAAGCCCTCCGGATAACAATCCCAGTGGCGTTTCCAAACCTTAATAGAACAATTATAGATATAACATTATTACATTGACATTACCTACACTTTTGTCTCGATCATTTTACTACGCCATAACTCATAAGAATAAGTCCCGGTTAGAGGAAAACTAAGATAAAGTGTAGCAGGTTGGAATGGGGAAAACAGAGCGAGGAGGAAGGAACACAATCTGTCCTTCCAAGGTCTCTTGGTCTGAGGGCAGCTGATCACCACGCAAAACATTCAAGATATTCTACATCCCAAATTGCAGCCTATTCCCTGTATAGTGCACTACGTTTGACCAGAGCCCTATGGTAGTGCACTAAGTAGGGAATAGAGTGTTATTTGAGACGTTGGCCTACAGAGAGCCAAAAGTCAGTACTGTAACAGGCTGGTTGAGGAGGAAAAGGTTCATTTTTTAACCAGCGATCCATCAACGTCTAAATGTGGTGCGAAGCAAAAAGGAAATTATTAGATAGATAAATTAATCCAGGCTGAGACCGGATGAATGAAAGCAACATCTAGCCTAGGATAACCAAAGGGTCAAGAATTTACACTGGGCCTCTCAGTCTTTCTGACACAGCTCTCTCACTCAGACTGCCTTGCAACAGAATTCCTCTAAACAAGAGGAACATGCCAAACTACAGCCCCAAATCTAGGATCATCTTCTTCTTGTCAACTCTTAACTGAAACCAGTAAGGGGCAATGCCAAGCTGATCTGAGACCAGGGTATGGGGCAAAAAAGTTAATGGTACTCCTGGTCAGGACTCACCCTACTGGGGTTGGTTGGTTGACATCTTAGTCCTCTCTCTGGTCTGCCTAGGGTGCCGTCTCTCTGGTTATAGTGTCCTCTCTCAGGTCTGGTTATAGTGTCCTCTCTCTGGTCTGGTTATAGTGTCCTCTCTCTGGTCTGGTTAAAGTGCCCTCTCCCTGGTCTGGCTAGGGTGTCCTCTCCCTGGTCTGCCTAGGGTGTCCTCTCTCTGGTCTGGTTATAGTGTCCTCTCTCTGGTCTGGTTAAAGTGCCCTCTCCCTGGTCTGGCTAACGTGCCCTCTCCCTGGTCTGGCTAGGGTGTCCTCTCCCTGGTCTGCCTAGGGTGTCCTCTCTCTGGTCGGGTTAAAGTGTCCGCTCTCTGGTCTGGTTAAAGTGTCCTCTCTCTGGTCTGGTTAAAGTGTCCTCTCTCTGGTCTGGTTATAGTGTCCTCTCTCTGGTCTGGTTATAGTGTCCTCTCTCTGGTCTGGTTAAAGTGTCCTCTCACTGGTCTGGTTAAAGTGTCCTCTCCCTGGTCTGGTTAAAGTGTCCTCTCTCTGGTCTGGTTAAAGTTTCCTCTCTCTGGTCTGGCTAGGGTGTCCTCTCTCTGGTCTGGTTAAAGTGTCCTCTCCCTGGTCTGGTTATAGTGTCCTCTCTCTGGTCAAGTTAAAGTGTCCTCTCCCTGGTCTGGTTAAAGTGTCCTCTCTCTGGTCTGGCTAGGGTGTCCTCTCTCTGGTCTGGCTAGGGTGTCCTCTCTCTGGTCGGGTTAAAGTGTCCTCTCTCTGGTCTGGTTAAAGTGCCCTCTCCCTGGTCTGGCTAGGGTGTCCTCTCTCTGGTCTGGCTAGGGTGTCCTCTCTCTGGTCTGGCTAGGGTGTCCTCTCTCTGGTCGGGTTAAAGTATCCTCTCTCTGGTCTGTTTAAAGTGTCCTCTCTCTGGTCTGCTTAAAGTGTCCTCTCCCTGGTCTGGTTAAAGTGTCCTTTCTCTGGTCTGGCTAGGGTGTCCTCTCTCTGGTCTGGCTAGGGTGTCCTCTCTCTGGTCGGGTTAAAGTGTCCGCTCTCTGGTCTGGTTAAAGTGTCCTCTCTCTGGTCTGGTTAAAGTGTCCTCTCTCTGGTCTGGTTATAGTGTCCTCTCTCTGGTCTGGTTATAGTGTCCTCTCTCTGGTCTGGTTAAAGTGTCCTCTCACTGGTCTGGTTAAAGTGTTCTCTCCCTGTTCTGGTTAAAGTGTCCTCTCTCTGGTCTGGTTAAAGTGTCCTCTCTCTGGTCTGGCTAGGGTGTCCTCTCTCTGGTCTGGTTAAAGTGTCCTCTCCCTGGTCTGGTTATAGTGTACTCTCTCTGGTCAAGTTAAAGTGTCCTCTCCCTGGTCTGGTTAAAGTGTCCTCTCTCTGGTCTGGCTAGGGTGTCCTCTCTCTGGTCTGGCTAGGGTGTCCTCTCTCTGGTCGGGTTAAAGTGTCCTCTCTCTGGTCTGGTTAAAGTGCCCTCTCCCTGGTCTGGCTAGGGTGTCCTCTCTCTGGTCTGGCTAGGGTGTCCTCTCTCTGGTCTGGCTAGGGTGTCCTCTCTCTGGTCGGGTTAAAGTATCCTCTCTCTGGTCTGTTTAAAGTGTCCTCTCTCTGGTCTGCTTAAAGTGTCCTCTCCCTGGTCTGGTTAAAGTGTCCTCTCTCTGGTCTGGCTAGGGTGTCCTCTCTCTGGTCTGGCTAGGGTGTCCTCTCTCTGGTCGGGTTAAAGTGTCCTCTCTCTTGTCTGGTTAAAGTGCCCTATCCCTGGTCTGGCTAGGGTGTCCTCTCTCTGGTCTGGCTAGGGTGTCCTCTCGCTGGTCTGGCTAGGGTGTCCTCTCTCTGGTCGGGTTAAAGTGTTCTCTCTCTGGTCTGGTTAAAGTGTCCTCTCTCTGGTCTGGTTAAAGTGTCCTCTCTCTGGTCTTCCTAGGGTGTCCTCTCTCTGGTCCGGTTAAAGTGTCCTCTCTCTGGTCTTCCTAGGGTGTCCTCTCTCTGGTCCGGTTAAAGTGTCCTCTCTCTGGTCTGGCTAGGTTGTCCTCTCTCTGGTCTGGTTAAAGTGCCCTCTCTCTGGTCTGGTTAAAGTGTCCTCACTCTGGTCTGGCTAGGGTGTCCTCTCCCTGGTCTGGCTAGGGTGTCCTCTCTCTGGTCTGGTTAAAGTGTATTCTCTCTGGTCTGGCTAGAGTGTCCTCTCCCTGGTCGGGTTGAAGTGTCCTCTCCCTGGTCGGGTTAAAGTGTCCTCTCCCTGGTCTGGTTAAAGTGTCTTCTCTCAGGTCTGGTTAAAGTGTCCTCTCTCTGGTCTGGCTAGGGTGTCCTCTCTCTGTCTGGTTAAAGTGTCCTCTCTCTGGTCTGGTTAAAGTGTCCTCTCTCTGGTCTGGTTAAAGTGTCCTCTCTCTGGTCTAGTTAAAGTGCAATCTCTCTGGTCTGGTTAAAGTGTCCTCTCCCTGGTCTGGTTAAAGTGTCCTCTCTCTGGTCTGGTTATAGTGTCCTCTCTCTGGTCTGGTTAAAGTGTCCTCTCTCTGGTCTTTCTCCCCTCCTCTCTCTGGTCTAGTTAAAGTGTCCTCTCCCTGGTCTGGCTAGGGTGTCCTCTCTCTGGTCTGGTTAAAGTGTCCTCTCCCTGGTCTGGCTAGGGTGTCCTCTCTCTGGTCTGGTTAAAGTGTCCTCTCTATGGTCTGGTTAAAGTGTCCTCTCTCTGGTCGGGTTAAAGTGTCCTCTCTCTGGTTTGGTTGAAGTGTCCTCTCTCTGGTTGTGTTAAAGTGTCCTCTCCCTGGTCTGGCTAGTGTGTCCTCTCTCTGGTCTGGTTAAAGTTTCCTCTCTCTGGTCGGGTTAAAGTGTCCTCTCTCTGGTCTTCCTAGGGTGTCCTCTCCCTGGTCTGGTTAAAGTGTCCTCTCTCTGGTCTTCCTAGGGTGTCCTCTCTCTGGTCCGGTTAAAGTGTCCTCTCCCTGTTCTGGTTATAGTGTCCTCTCCCTGGTCTGGTTAAAGTGTCCTCTCCCTGGTCTGGTTAAAGTGTCCTCTCTCTGGTCGGGTTATAGTGTCCTCTCTCTGCTCTGGTTAAAGTGTCCTCTCTCTGATCTGGTTAAAGTGTCCTCTCCCTGGTCTGGCTAGGGTATCCTCTCTCTGGTCTGGTTAGAGTGTCCTCTCTCTGGTCTGGTTATAGTGTCCTCTCTCTGGTCTGGTTAAAGTGTCCTCTCTCTGGTCTGGTTAAAGTGTCCTCTCTCTGGTCGGGTTAAAGTGTCCTCTCCCTGGTCTGGATAAAGTGTCCTCTCCCTGGTCTGCCGAGGGTGTCCTCTCACTGGTCTTTCTAGGGTGTCCTCTCTCTGGTCTTCCTAGGGTGTCCTCTCCTTGGCCTGGTTAAAGTGTCCTCTCCCTGGTCTGGTTAAAGTGTCCTCTCCCTGGTCGGGTTAAAGTGTCCTCTCCCTGGTCTGGCTAGGGTGTCCTCTCTCTGGTCTGGTTAAAGTTTCCTCTCTCTGGTCGGGTTAAAGTGTCCTCTCCCTGGTCTGGTTAAAGTGTCCTCTCTCTGGTCTGGATAAAGTGTCCTCTCCCTGGTCTGCCTAGGGTGTCCTCTCACTGGTCTTCCTAGGGTGTCCTCTCCCTGGTCTGGTTAAAGTGTCCTCTCTCTGGTCAAGTTAAAGTGTCCTCTCCCTGGTCTGGTTAAAGTGTCCTCTCTCTGGTCTGGCTAGGGTGTCCTCTCTCTGGTCTGGCTAGGGTGTCCTCTCTCTGGTCGGGTTAAAGTGTCCTCTCTCTGGTCTGGTTAAAGTGCCCTCTCCCTGGTCTGGCTAGGGTGTCCTCTCTCTGGTCTGGCTAGGGTGTCCTCTCTCTGGTGAGAGAGATGTGTTCTCCATGTCTAGATTTTTTCCGCTTTCTGCTCTCCTTGGCGGCTTCTGCATCCCGAACTGAACCCTAAGATACATCCCAAACTGAACCCTAAGATACATCCCAAACTGAACCCTTATATGCATCCCAAACTGAACCCTAAGATACATCCCAAACTGAAACCTAAGATACATCCTAAACTGAACCCTAAGATACATCCCAAACTGAACCCTAAGATACATCCCAAACTGAACCCTAAGATACATCCCAAACTGAACCCTAAGATACATCCCAAACTGAACCCTAAGATACATCCCAAATGGAACCCTAAGATACATCCCAAACTGAACCCTAAGATGCATCACAAATGGAACCCTAAGATACATCCCAAATGGAATCCTAAGATACATCCCAAACTGAACCCTAAGATACATCCCAAACTGAACCCTAAGATACATCCCAAACTGAACCCTAAGATACATCCCAAACTGAACCCTAAGATACATCCCAAACTGAACCCTAAGATACATCCCAAATGGAACCCTAAGATGCATCCCAAATGGAACCCTAAGATACATCCCAAACTGAACCCTAAGATACATCCCAAACTGAACCCTAAGATACATCCCAAATGGAACCCTAAGATACATCCCAAACTGAACCCTAAGATACATCCCAAACTGAACCCTAAGATACATCCCAAACTGAACCCTAAGATACATCCCAAATGGAACCTAAGATGCATCCCAAATGGAACCCTAAGATACATCCCAAACTGAACCCTAAGATACATCCCAAACTGAACCCTAAGATACATCCCAAACTGAACCCTAAGATACATCCCAAATGGAACCCTAAGATGCATCCCAAACGGAACCCTAAGATGCATCCCAAATTGAACCCTAAGATACATCCCAAATGGAACCCTAGTCCCTTTATGCTGCACTCCGTTTGACCAGGGCCCATTTAGGTCTGCTATGAGACACAGAGTGAGGGGCCCTTAGCCCTTTAACTCTCTGACCACAGTCAGGAGTCCCTGGAAAGCTGTGGTGATTGTGAGTGGACTATCCTGGTTAAATACAATTTAGTTTACCCAGTTCAATTGTTGGGAGCGTGTTTAGAGTGTGCGACTTTCTTTATTTTCCTACAGTTTACCCTCTGTTAGTTAGCACCTAGTCTACAGTTTACCCTCTGTTAGTCAGCACCAAGTCTACAGTTTACCCTCTGTTAGTCAGCACCTAGTCTACAGTTTACCCTCTGTTAGTCAGCACCAAGTCTACAGTTTACCCTCTGTTAGTCAGCACCTAGTCTACAGTTTACCCTCTGTTAGTCAGCACCAAGTCTACAGTTTACCCTCTGTTAGTCAGCACCAAGTCTACAGTTTACCCTCTGTTAGTCAGCACCTAGTCTACAGTTTACCCTCTGTTAGTTAGCACCTAGTCTACAGTTTACCCTCTGTTAGTCAGCACCAAGTCTACAGTTTACCCTCTGTTAGTCAGCACCTAGTCTACAGTTTACCCTCTGTTAGTCAGCACCAAGTCTACAGTTTACCCTCTGTTAGTCAGCACCTAGTCTACAGTTTACCCTCTGTTAGTCAGCACCAAGTCTACAGTTTACCCTCTGTTAGTCAGCACCTATTCTACAGTTTACCCTCTGTTAGTCATCACCTAGTCTACAGTTTACCCTGTGTTAGTCAGCACCTAGTCTACAGTTTACCCTCTGTTAGTCAGCACCAAGTCTACAGTTTACCCTCTGTTAGTCAGCACCTATTCTACAGTTTACCCTCTGTTAGTCAGCACCTAGTCTACAGTTTACCCTCTGTTAGTCAGCACCTATTCTACAGTTTACCCTCTGTTAGTCATCACCTAGTCTACAGTTTACCCTCTGTTAAAATCAAATAAAATCAAATCAAATCAAATTTTATTTGTCACATACACATGGTTAGCAGATGTTAATGCGAGTGTAGCGAAATGCTTGTGCTTCTAGTTCCGACAATGCAGTAATAACAAGTAATCTAACTAACAATTCCAAAACTACTGTCTTGTACACAGTGTAAGGGGATAACGAATATGTACATAAGGATATATGAATGAGTGATGGTACAGAGCAGCATAGGCAAGATACAGTAGATGGTATCGAGTACAGTATGTACAAATGAGATGAGTATGTAAACAAAGTGGCATAGTTTAAAGTGGCTAGTGATACATGTATTACATAAGGATACAGTCGATGATATAGAGTACAGTATATACGTATGCATATGAGATGAATAATGTAGGGTAAGTAACATTATATGAGGTAGCATTGTTTAAAGTGGCTAGTGATATATTTACATCATTTCCCATCAATTCCCATTATTAAAGTGGCTGGAGTTGAGTCAGTGTCAGTGTGTTGGCAGCAGCCACTCAGTGTTAGTGGTGGCTGTTTAACAGTCTGATGGCCTTGAGATAGAAGCTGTTTTTCAGTCTCTCGGTCCCAGCTTTGATGCACCTGAACTGACCTCGCCTTCTGGATGATAGCGGGGTGATCAGGCAGTGGCTCGGGTGGTTGATGTCCTTGATGATCTTTATGGCCTTCCTGTGACATCGGGTGGTGTAGGTGTCCTGGAGGGCAGGTAGTTTGCCCCCGGTGATGCGTTGTGCAGACCTCACTACCCTCTGGAGAGCCTTACGGTTGAGGGCGGTGCAGTTGCCATACCAGGCGGTGGTACAGCCCGCCAGGATGCTGTCGATTGTGCATCTGTAGAAGTTTGTGAGTGCTTTTGGTGACAAGCCGAATTTCTTCAGCCTCCTGAGGTTGAAGAGGCGCTGCTGCGCCTTATTCACGATGCTGTCTGTGTGAGTGGACCAATTCAGTTTGTCTGTGATGTGTATGCCGAGGAACTTAAAACTTGCTACCCTCTCCACTACTGTTCCATCGATGTGGATAGGGGGGTGTTCCCTCTGCTGTTTCCTGAAGTCCACAATCATCTCCTTAGTTTTGTTGACGTTGAGTGTGAGGTTATTTTCCTGACACCA
>NC_092157.1:4546837-4549337 GCF_045791955.1 Oncorhynchus clarkii lewisi
ATTCAGAGCAGACGATCATATAGGGCTTATAATAGTTTATATATATATTATTCAGAGCAGACGATCATATAGGGCTTATAATAGTTTATATATATTATTCGGAGCAGACGATCATATAGGGCTTATAATAGTTTATATATATTATTCAGAGCAGACGATCATATAGGGCTTATAATAGTTTATATATATTATTCAGAGCAGACGATCATATAGGGCTTATGATAGTTTATATATATTATTCAGAGCAGACGATCATATAGGGCTTATAATAGTTTATGATTGTCTGCTCCGAATTACGATATATAAAGGCATAACAATAGTTTAGGCCAGTTAATAATTATTTACTTAACCTTCCTAATGTTGATGAAATTAACCCTTATAAGAGTTGAATTCCTCAAGATGAAACAATCAGTGGGCTCCAACAGTGCTTCATTATTCCTCTATGAAGTCTCTAATGAGACGGCCATTCCGTTTTGGACTGGAGGCTAAAGAAATAGCAGGTCTTATTTTATTAAAACTAACACACTGAATCACAGCGGCAACACGGCCGTTATAAGGCCAGGACAACCGCATTAATAAATCCTCTTACCCCTAAAATGCACTAGCACCAGACTGTTTAAAAATACCATCTTCATTAGGTATTATAATAATACACGTTTCTATTAGTGTGTTTCTTCTTATAGCAGCGTTCTTAATCTTCGGCCTTTTTTAAAAATCTATTGAGGTGATTAAATCACGGGTTGCATTTTAAAACAAGCCTGGGGAAAGGAACTTACCAGTAGAGAGAGAAACTAGGTTTTGTGTGTGTGTGTGTGTGTGTGTGTGTGTGTGTGTGTGTGATGAAGCGGCCGCTTAAGTTTCTTCTCTAATAAATTATTCAGAGCCAGGTGCAGGCTGGGTGACGGTGAGGGCACCAATCCCTAATTCCAGTGTTTTATAGGTGCAGGCTGGGTGACGGTGAGGGCACCAATCCCTAATGCCAGTGTTTTATAGGTGCAGGCTGGGTAACGGTGAGGGCACCAATCCCTAATGCCAGTGTTTTATAGGTGCAGGCTGGGTAACGGTGAGGGCACCAATCCCTAATTCCAGTGTTTTATAGGTGCAGGCTGGGTGACGGTGAGGGCACCAATCCCTAATGCCAGTGTTTTATAGGTGCAGGCTAGGTAACGGTGAGGGCACCAATCCCTAATGCCAGTGTTTTATAGGTGCAGGCTAGGTAACGGTGAGGGCACCAATCCCTAATGCCAGTGTTTTATAGGAAAGGGAGTAGTGTGCTATTTGGGATGCTACCCACCCCTGCTGTGCACTGATGGAAAGGGAGTAGTGTGCTATTTGGGATGCTACCCACCCCTGCTGTGCACTGATGGAAAGGGAGTAGTGTGCTATTTGGGATGCTGCCCACCCCTGCTGTGGACTGATGGAAAGGGAATAGTGTGCTATTTGGGATGCTACCCACCCCTGTTGTGGACTGGTGGAAAGGGAATATAGTGTGCTTGATTGGCATAATGACTCAGCTCCAGTGTGTGACAATAACTCCACCTATGTTTAGTCTCTCCTAATGCTCCCTCCTCAAAACCAGCTGTTTCTAATGCTTCATCCCAAGTGTGGGAAGTACCCTACTCTCTTACATAGTGCACTACTTTAGACCAGGGTCTATGTAGGGAATAGGGTGCCATTTGGGATCCACTCTAAACTACTGCACATTATCTCTTCGTCTCTCATTGCATCCCAACCCACAGACTTCATCATGTAAATATTAGTTAGATAATATCATTACTTTAAACCAGCTTATTCTTCTCCTACCTTTTTAATTAAACACAGGAGGGCTTTTTTTTAAACATTTTTTAAATCATATTACTGGTAGTGTTACAGAAGCTTCTTAAGGAAATAAATCAGGTTGGTCTGATTAAGTAGCTGACAATCACGTTAGCACAGTGCTAGAGGTTTACAGCAATATATCAGTTGTACAGCGGACATGGCCAATTAGGCTGGCCAAGTCATTTACAGTACGGCATACTGCAGGTGGTGGCCTGCCTGGAACCACCAAGGGAACACGTGAGTTACCGAGTGTGTGTGTGTGTGTGTGTGAGAGAGAGAGAGGGAGAGAGAGAGAGAGAGAGAGAGAGAGAGAGAGAGAGAGAGAGAGAGAGAGAGAGAGAGAGCGAGTAGGTTTATAAATGTGTGTGTGTGTGTGTGAGAGAGAGAGAGAGAGAGAGAGAGAGAGAGAGAGAGAGTAGGTTTATAAATGTGTGTGTGTGTGTGTGTGAGAGAGAGAGAGAGAGAGAGAGAGAGAGTAGGTTTATAAATGTGTGTGTGTGTGTGGGGGGGGGGGGGGTGGCACTCTAGGACCCCCCCCCCAGCCATGAACCCACCAGGTAATCACAGCAAAGCAATCAGAGCTTGAGAAATAAAACCCGGGACATATTTCATAACGTGGGCCTGGTGGTTGTTTTGGATTTCTTTCTACTTTTTTTTAAAAACATTTCTTGGAGAAAGAACG
>NC_092157.1:4551837-4589337 GCF_045791955.1 Oncorhynchus clarkii lewisi
TGGAGACCATACCCACTACCAACCTCTGTTATGTGGAGACCATACCCACTACCAACCTCTGTTATGTGGAGACCATACCCACTACCAACCTCTGTTATGTGGAGACCATACCCACTACCAACCTCTGTTATGTGGAGACCATACCCACTACCAACCTCTGTTATGTGGAGACCATACCCACTACCAACCTCTGTTATGTGGAGACCATACCCACTACCAACCTCTGTTATGTGGAGACCATACCCACTACCAACCTCTGTTATGTGGAGACCATACCCACTACCAACCTCTGTTATGTGGAGACCATACCCACTACCAACCTCTGTTATGTGGAGACCATACCCACTACCAACCTCTGTTATGTGGAGACCATACCCACTACCAACCTCTGTTATGTGGAGACCATACCCACTACCAACCTCTGTTATGTGGAGACCATACCCACTACCAACCTCTGTTATGTGGAGACCATACCCACTACCAACCTCTGTTATGTGGAGACCATACCCACTACCAACCTCTGTTATGTGGAGACCATACCCACTACCAACCTCTGTTATGTGGAGACCATACCCACTACCAACCTCTGTTATGTGGAGACCATACCCACTACCAACCTCTGTTATGTGGAGACCATACCCACTACCAACCTCTGTTATGTGGAGACCATACCCACTACCAACCTCTGTTATGTGGAGACCATACCCACTACCAACCTCTGTTATGTGGAGACCATACTGTTATGTGGAGACCATACCCACTACCAACCTCTGTTATGTGGAGACCATACCCACTACCAACCTCTGTTATGTGGAGACCATACCCACTACCAACCTCTGTTATGTGGAGACCATACCCACTACCAACCTCTGTTATGTGGAGACCATACCCACTACCAACCTCTGTTATGTGGAGACCATACCCACTACCAACCTCTGTTATGTGGAGACCATACCCACTACCAACCTCTGTTATGTGGAGACCATACCCACTACCAACCTCTGTTATGTGGAGACCATACCCACTACCAACCTCTGTTATGTGGAGACCATACCCACTACCAACCTCTGTTATGTGGAGACCATACCCACTACCAACCTCTGTTATGTGGAGACCATACCCACTACCAACCTCTGTTATGTGGAGACCATACCCACTACCAACCTCTGTTATGTGGAGACCATACCCACTACCAACCTCTGTTATGTGGAGACCATACCCACTACCAACCTCTGTTATGTGGAGACCATACCCACTACCAACCTCTGTTATGTGGAGACCATACCCACTACCAACCTCTGTTATGTGGAGACCATACCCACTACCAACCTCTGTTATGTGGAGACCATACCCACTACCAACCTCTGTTATGTGGAGACCATACCCACTACCAACCTCTGTTATGTGGAGACCATACCCACTACCAACCTCTGTTATGTGGAGACCATACCCACTACCAACCTCTGTTATGTGGAGACCATACCCACTACCAACCTCTGTTATGTGGAGACCATACCCACTACCAACCTCTGTTATGTGGAGACCATACCCACTACCAACCTCTGTTATGTGGAGACCATACCCACTACCAACCTCTGTTATGTGGAGACCATACCCACTACCAACCTCTGTTATGTGGAGACCATACCCACTACCAACCTCTGTTATGTGGAGACCATACCCACTACCAACCTCTGTTATGTGGAGACCATACCCACTACCAACCTCTGTTATGTGGAGACCATACCCACTACCAACCTCTGTTATGTGGAGACCATACCCACTACCAACCTCTGTTATGTGGAGACCATACCCACTACCAACCTCTGTTATGTGGAGACCATACCCACTACCAACCTCTGTTATGTGGAGACCATACCCACTACCAACCTCTGTTATGTGGAGACCATACCCACTACCAACCTCTGTTATGTGGAGACCATACCCACTACCAACCTCTGTTATGTGGAGACCATACCCACTACCAACCTCTGTTATGTGGAGACCATACCCACTACCAACCTCTGTTATGTGGAGACCATACCCACTACCAACCTGTGTTATGAGGGGACCATACCCACCACCAACCAACCTGTGTTATGTGGAGACCATACCCACTACCAACCTCTGTTATGTGGAGACCATACCCACTACCAACCTCTGTTATGTGGAGACCATACCCACTACCAACCTCTGTTATGTGGAGACCATACCCACTACCAACCTCTGTTATGTGGAGACCATACCCACTACCAACCTCTGTTATGTGGAGACCATACCCACTACCAACCTCTGTTATGTGGAGACCATACCCACTACCAACCTGTGTTATGAGGGGACCATACCCACCACCAACCAACCTGTGTTATGTGGAGACCATACCCACTACCAACCTCTGTTATGTGGAGACCATACCCACTACCAACCTATGTTATGTGGAGACCATACCCACTACCAACCTCTGTTATGTGGTTACCATATCCACTACCAACCTGTGTTATGTGGAGACCATACCCACTACCAACCTGTGTTATGAGGGGACCATACCCACCACCAACCAACCTCTGTTATGTGGAGACCATACCCACTACCAACTTCTGTTATGTGGAGACCATACCCACTACCAACCTGTGTTATGTGGAGACCATACCCACTACCAACCTGTGTTAAACCCAGCCATGGTGTGGAGAGTGGCCCTCTGTATCCACAGCTTATCAGCCTGTTACCCAGATCAGCATCCCAAATGGCACCTAGTGCACTACCGTGGGAATCCCTACTGGCTCTGGTCAAAAGTAGTGCACTATGTATGGAATAATGTTCCATTTGGGACCCAATTTACCCGGTGGCTCTGTAGAAACTCCTGGAATAGAGATCAGACCCTGTGTGAGGTGATTTCACCAAGGTCTCTGTAGCTACAGATCAGATCCTGTGTGATATTTAGCTAGGGAGAAGACCTGCGTGAGGTGATATTTAGCTAGGGAGAAGACCTGTGTGAGGTGATATTTAGCTAGGGAGAAGACCTGTGTGAGGTGATATATAGCTAGGGAGAAGACCTGCGTGAGGTGATATTTAGCTAGGGAGAAGACCTGTGTGAGGTGATATATAGCTAGGGAGAAGACCTGTGTGAGGTGATATATAGCTAGGGAGAAGACCTGTGTGAGGTGATATTTAGCTAGGGAGAAGACCTGTGTGAGGTGATACATAGCTAGGTAGAAGACCTGTGTGAGGTGATATTTAGCTAGTGAGAAGACCTGTGTGAGGTGATATTTAGCTAGTGAGAAGACCTGTGTTCAAACACAATTCAAATGCTCATATTCTTCAGCTGGGCTTGGTAGAGCTTTGCCTCTCTCTATGGGAACCAATAGAATAGTTGCAAAAACTGCAAACTCCACCCATCTGGAACTGGGACCCTATAGAATAGTTGCGAAAACTGCAAACTCCACCCATCTGGAACTGCCAAGCAGGCTAATGCGAAATACTAAAAGTATTTGAATGATTTCAAGTAGTGTTTAAACCCAGGGTCTCCATCCCAGTCGGTGACTGGTTCAACTGAAGCACTGCTGAGCTGGTTTCCTCACAAAGCCCAGGTCCATAAAATGTGACCTTGGCCAATGCTGTAAATGTCAGGTTTCTTTCTACCTGTGGAGATGAAGATAGGTGAGTTATGTTGGACAAACTGTGTTTGTTGGAGAACGGATTGGACATTGAAATGTTGTGTGTAAGACAAAGGATGCCATATAAATATGATAAAATGCTAATTCAAAATCACTTTAAGAAATAAATATGCATTGGGTGTTTGGCTTAGGACAGAGAGAGAGGACAGAGAGAGAGGACAGAGAGAGAGGGCAGAGAGAGAGGACAGAGAGAGAGGACAGAGAGAGAGGACAGAGAGAGAGGGCAGTGTGTGTTTGGCAGAGGACAGAGAGAGAGGACAGAGAAAGAGGACAGAGAGGGGAGACAGAGAGAGGGGACAGAGAGAGAGAGGACAGAGAGAGGGGACAGAGAGAGAGAGGACAGAGAGAGGGGACAGAGAGAGAGAGGACAGAGAGAGGGGACTGAGAGAGAGAGGACAGAGAGAGGGGACAGAGAGAGAGAGGACAGAGAGAGGGGACAGAGAGAGAG
The DNA here is from genome assembly GCF_045791955.1 of Oncorhynchus clarkii lewisi. Lineage (NCBI taxonomy): Eukaryota > Metazoa > Chordata > Actinopteri > Salmoniformes > Salmonidae > Oncorhynchus > Oncorhynchus clarkii. The sequence goes on from NC_092157.1 coordinate 4,555,960, forward strand.
AGGACAGAGAGAGGGGACAGAGAGAGAGAGGACAGAGAGAGAGAGGACAGTGTGTGTTTGGAAGAGGACAGAGAGAGGGCAGTGTCTGGTCCACAAGTGTATTCACTGTGGACCAGACTATTTTAGACCGAATCTGCTATCTGAATCCGTATCTGCTCTAATGTGTGAGTCACTCAGATAGCGTAAGATCACGTCATAAAACGGCCAGTGGCAAAATGTCTAGAATTGCAGGAAATTAGCTTTTAAATGTTTTCTCTCAGCCACATGACCAAAATGTATAGGCTTGCAAGAAACAAACTTTAAAACTGTCAAAATGTTCTCTCCTCGCCATGGAAAAATGTGTACAATTGCAGGAAATGAGCTTTAAAACAGATAAAAAAAAAAAAAATGTGTATATATATATATATATATATATATGTCTGCAGCCAAGAGGCCTCTAAAATGTAGGTCGGAGACAGTGCCCTAAAATGGTTCAATATGAATACTATGCTGTCTGACTCTGACAGGCAGTGAGTGATTACGTGTTCTGTTTTAACAGCTTACCTAACAACAACCATCGTTACAACAACAACCATCGCTAGAACAACAACCATCGCTACAACAACAACCATCGTTACAACAACAACCATCGCTAGAACAACAACCATCGCTAGAACAACAACAACAACCATCGCTACAACAACAACCATCGCTACAACAACAACAACAACAACCATCGTTACAACAACAACCATCGCTACAACAACAACCATCGCTACAACAACAACAACAATCATCGCTAGAACAACAACCATCGCTACAACAACAACCATCGCTACAACAACAACCATCGCTACAACAACAACCATCGCTAGAACAACAACCATCGTTACAACAACAACCATCGCTAGAACAACAACCATCGCTACAACAACAACCATCGCTACAACAACAACCATTTCTAGAACAACAACCATCGTTACAACAACAACCATCGCTACGACAACAACCATCGCTACAACAACAACCATCGCTACAACAACAACCATTGCTACAACAACAACTATTGCTACAACTACAACAACAACCATCGCAACAACAACAACCATCGTTACAACAACAAAAAAACATCGCAACAACAACAACAACAACCATCGCTACAACAACAGCCATCTCTACAACAACAACCATCGCTACAACAACAACCATTGCTACAACAACACCAACAACCATCGCTACAACAACAACAATCATCGCTACAACAACAACCATCGCTACAACAACAACAACAACAACCATAGCTACAACAACAACAACAACCATCGCTACAACAACAACAACAACAATCATCGCTACAACAACAACCATTGTTACAACAACAAAAAAACATTGCAACAACAACAACAACAACCATTTCTAGAACAACAACCATCGTTACAACAACAACCATCGCTACGACAACAACCATCGCTACAACAACAACCATCGCTACAACAACAACCATCACTACAACAACAACTATTGCTACAACAACTACAACAGCAACCATCGCAACAACAACAACAACAATCATCGCTACAACAACAACCCTTGTTACAACAACAACAACAACCATCGCTACAACAACAACAACCACAACCATAGCTACAACAATAACAACAACCATCGCTACAACAACAACAACAACCATCGCTACAACAACAACCATCGCTACAACAACAACCATCGCTACAACAACAACCATTGCTACAACAACACCAACAACCATCGCTACAACAACAACAACAATCATCGCTACAACAACAACCCTCGCTACGACAACAACAACAACAACCATCGCTACAAAAACAACCATCGCTACAACAACAACCATCGCTACAACAACAACAACCACAACCATAGCTACAACAATAACAACAACCATCGCAACAACAACAACAACAATCATCGCTACATCAACGACCCTTGTTACAACAACAACAACAACCATCGCTACAACAAAAACAACAACAACCATAGCTACAACAACAACAACAACCATCGCTACAACAAAAACAACAACAACCATAGCTACAACAACAACAACAACCATCGCTACAACAACAACAAAAACAACCATCGCTACAACAACAACCATCGCAACAACAACAACCATCGCTACAACAACAACCATCGCTACAACAACAACAACCACAACCATAGCTACAACAATAACAACAACCATCGCAACAACAACAACAACAATCATCGCTACAACAACGACCCTTGTTACAACAACAACAACAACCATCGCTACAACAAAAACAACAACAACCATAGCTACAACAACAACAACAACCATCGCTACAACAACAACAACAAAAACCATCGCAACAACAACAACAACAATCATCGCTACAAAAACAACCATCGCAACAACAACAACAACAACCATCGCTACAAAAACAACCATCGCTACAACAACAACAACCACAACCATAGCTACAACAATAACAACAACCATCGCAACAACAACAACAACAATCATCGCTACAACAACGACCCTTGTTACAACAACAACAACAACCATCGCTACAACAAAAACAACAACAACCATAGCTACAACAACAACAACAACCATCGCTACAACAACAACAACAACAATCATCGCTACAACAACAACCATTGTTACAACAACAACCATCGCTACAACAACCATCGCTACAACAACAACCATCGCTACAAAAACAACCATCGCTACAACAACAACCATCGTTACAACAACAACCATCGCTACAACAACAATCATCGCTACAACAACAACCATTGTTACAACAACAGCCATCGTTACAACAACAACCATCGCTACAACAACCATCGCTACAACAACAACCATCGCTACAACAACAACCATCATTACAACAACAACCATCGTTACAACAACAACCATCGTTACAGCAACAACCATCGCTACAACAACAACCATCATTACAACAACAACCATCGCTACAACAACAACTATCGTTACAACAACAACCATCGTTACAACAACAACCATCGCTACAACAACAACCATCGCTACAACAACAACCATTGCTACGACAAAAACAACAACAACCATCGCAACAACAACAACAACAATCATCGTTACAACAACAACCATCGCTACAACAACAACCATCTCTACAACAACAACCATCGCTACATCAACAACAACAATCATCGTTACAACAACAACCATCGCTACAACAACAACTATCGTTACAACAACAACCATCGTTACAACAACAACCATCGCTACAACAACAACCATCGCTACAACAACAACCATTGCTACAACAAAAACAACAACAACCATCGCAACAACAACAACAACAATCATCGTTACAACAACAACCATCGCTACAACAACAACCATCGCTACAACAACAACCATCGCTACAACAACAACAACAACCATCGCTACAACAACAACCATCGCAACAACAACAACAACAAACATCGTTACAGCAACAACCATCGCTACAACAACAACTATCGCTACAACAACAACAACAATCATCGTTACAACAACAACCATCGCTACAACAACAACCATCGCTACACCAACAACCATCGCTACAACAACAACCATTGCAACAACAACAACAACCATCGTTACAACGACAACCATCGCTACAACAACAACCATCGCTACAACAACAACCATCACAACAACAACAACAACAACCATCGTTACAACAACAACCATCGCTACAACAACAACAACAACCATCGCTACAACAACAACCATCGCTACAACAACAACCATCGCTACAACAACAACCATCGCTACAACAACAACCATCGCTACAACAACAACCATCGCTACAACAACAACCATCGCTACAACAACAACAACAACCATCGCTACAACAACAACCATCGCTACAACAACAACCATCGCTACAACAACAACCATCGCTACAACAACAACCATCGCTACAACAACAACAACAACCATCGCTACAACAACAACCATTGCTACAACAACAACCATCGTTACAACAACAACCATCGCTTCGCCTATTTATGCTGTTTTTAAACTTTAATCTACAAAGATATTTAAAAAATATATATTTTTAAATAAGTTGGGTAAATACATGAAGTAATATATATATATATATTTTTTTTTTAAGTGATAAAGTTAAATAGTTAACAAAGTAAAATAAGTTGTGTAAATAGCTGAATAAGGAGTAAATAAAAGTCGCTATGCAGTTCTTCAAGATGCCTTATTCCTAGTGTCTATTTCCAGCGAGGAGCAGAAAACAAGTGATTTACTTGAGAAACACATTGAGACGTTGCAGAGGTTATTTTCACAGATACAGAAGTGTCCCTACAGAACAGTGTCCCTACAGAACAGTGTCCCTACAGGACAGTGTCCCTACAGAACAGTGTCCCTACAGGACATTGTCCCTACAGAACAGTGTCCCTACAGAACAGTGTCCCTACAGAACAGTGTCCCTACAGAACAGTGTCCCTACAGGACAGTGTCCCTACAGAGCAGTGTCCCTACAGGACAGTGTCCCTACAGAACAGTGTCCCTACAGGACAGTGTCCCTACAGAACAGTGTCCCTACAGAACAGTGTCCCTACAGGACAGTGTCCCTACAGAACAGTGTCCCTACAGAACAGTGTCCCTACAGGACAGGAGATACACAAACAATTATCTAACATCTGTGAACTCCCTACAGAGCAGTGTCTCTACAGAACAGTGTCCCTACAGAACAGTGTCCCTACAGGACAGTGTCCCTACAGAACAGTGTCCCTACAGAACAGTGTCCCTACAGGACAGTGTCCCTACAGAACAGTGTCCCTACAGAACAGTGTCCCTACAGGACAGGAGATACACAAACAATTATCTAACATCTGTGAACTCCCTACAGAGCAGTGTCCCTACAGGACAGTGTCCCTACAGGACAGTGTCCCTATAGAACAGTGTCCCTACAGGACAGTGTCCCTACAGAACAGTGTCCCTACAGGACAGTGTCCCTACAGAACAGTGTCCCTACAGAACAGTGTCCCTACAGGACAGTGTCCCTACAGAACAGTGTCCCTACAGGACAGTGTCCCTACAGAACAGTGTCCCTACAGAACAGTGTCCCTACAGGACAGTGTCCCTACAGAACAGTGTCCCTACAGAACAGTGTCCCTACAGGACAGAAGATATACAAACAATTATCTAACATCTGTGAACTCCCTACAGAGCAGTGTCCCTACAGAACAGTGTCCCTACAGAACAGTGTCCCTACAGGACAGTGTCCCTACAGGACAGGAGATACACAGAACAATATCTAACATCTGTGCTACTGAAGTTTATTCTCTCGTCGTCTTTTTAAATGGCATGAATGGGATTGGGGCATCACTAAGCTAGCTGCAGTGTGTGTGCGAGTGTATGCGAGTGTGCACGTGCGTGCGTACGTGTGTGTGTGTGTGTGTGTGTGTGTGTGTGTTTGTGTGTGTGTGTGTGTGCTAGAGAGCTTGACTGACAGGCACAGAGTTGCACATCCCTTATGTAAACTCTTAGACTATCACTAAATTAGAGTGGGTGTTGCTACCAGCCATCTCCTGCTTCTGCACCCCAAGAGAGAAAGTGAGAGAGAGAGAGAGGGAGGGAGGGAGAGAGAATGTGAGAGAAAGAGAGGGAGGGAGAGAATGGAGGGAGAGAGAGAGAGAGAATGGAGGGAGAGAGAGAGAGAGAGAGAGCTTGGCCCAGTAGGTTCAGAAGTTCACTTTTTGGACGGCTGCCGGAACTACTTAAGGCCAGTGACGTTTTCAGGGGAACAGGTGTTTGGAGTGACATAATTTTGGCTCAGCGCTGAGATCCTGAGAAATTAGGACTCGATGCCCTGCCAGAGCAGTTATTACTCTGTCAATATCTATGAACGCCTGCTGATCAGAGACGCTGCTAATGCAAGCTGATAAAAAAGGAAAGACAATACCAAGATATTGATATCAAGACAAGTGTTATTGAACTATTTCAAGTGTGTTTCCTTTTGCACTTTCTCTCATATTTAATGAGGGTGTACACACACACACACACACACACACACACACACACACACACACACACACACACACACACGCCCATCTTCACACACACACACACACACACGCCCATATTCACATGCACGCACGCACACACCCGCACGCACGCACACACACACACGCACACGCACACACCCGTATGCACGCACACACCCGCACGCATGCACGCACACACACACACACGCCCATCTTCACACACACACACACACACACACACACGCTCATATTCACATGCACGCACACACACACACACACACACACACACACGCCCATCTTCACACATACACACAGACACACACACACACACACACACACACACACGCCCATCTTCACACACACGCCCATCTTCACACATGTGTCAGGCTTGAAAAAGGCTTGGCCGAGAAAGCTATTTATTCTCCTGTACTGTCAACTACCGGCACGCCTGCTTAGGGACTTGGAATGCCATTCAGAATGCAGAGAATATATTTAGTTCTCTGGGACAGACAGTAAAAGGCACCAGAGGGTCTAGCCCCTTGTGAAAGAGGGGTTATTTCAGTCATGGTATGGACTTTCAATTACCCTAATCTGTTGCCTGGCTCCTTCAAGAACATTAACCCTAATTAATACTTTGGCTATTCAGAGACATCCGGATTTGTTTTATATAATATATGTTGTTGAGATGTATGACATTTGTTTTAGCTCGAAAAAACAAGCAATGATTGACTAGTGTGAATCATTTTGTTTGAAAGGGTTTGTGTCCAGCTCAGGGGCTAGATAATATAAAACCCACTGGTTTGTTGATTTGTTGGTCAGACAGTCTAGTCTAGAATCAGTGTATTACACGCTAGCCTAGTCTAGAATCAGTGTATTACATGCTAGTCTAGTCTAGAACCAGTGTATTACACGCTAGCCTAGTCTAGAACCAGTGTATTATGCGCTAGCCTAGTCTAGAACCAGTGTATTATGCGCTGGCCTAGTCTAGAAGCAGTGTATTATGTGCTAGCCTAGTCTAGAATCAGTGTATTACATGCTGGTCTAGTCTAGAACCAGTGTATTACACACTAGCCTAGTCTAGAATCAGTGTATTACATGCTAGTCTAGTCTAGAACCAGTGTATTACACGCTAGTCTAGTCTAAAACCAGTGTATTACGCGCTAGCCTAGTCTAGAACCAGTGTATTATGCGCTAGCCTAGTCTAGAACCAGTGTGTTGCATGCTAGTCTAGAACCAGTGTATTACGTGGTAGCATGGTCTAGAACCAGTGTATTACGCGCTAGCCTATTCTAGAACCAGTGTATTATGCTCTAGTCTAGTCTAGAACCAGTGTATTATGCTCTAGTCTAGTCTAGAACCAGTGTATTATGCTCTAGTCTAGTCTAGAACCAGTGTATTATGCTCTAGTCTAGTCTAGAACCAGTGTATTATGCACTAGTCTAGAACCAGTGTATTACGAGCTAGCCTAGTCTAGAACCAGTGTATTACGTGCTAGCCTAGTCTAGAACCAGTGTATTACGTGCTAGCCTAGTCTAGAACCAGTGTATTTACATGCTAGTCTAGTCTAGAACCAGTGTATTACATGCTAGTCTAGTCTAGAACCAGTGTATTACACGCTAGCCTAGTCTAGAACCAGTGTATTACGAGCTAGCCTAGTCTAGAACCAGTGTATTACGTGCTAGCCTAGTCTAGAACCAGTGTATTACGTGCTAGTCTAGTCTAGAACCAGTGTATTACACGCTAGCCTAGTCTAGAACCAGTGTATTACGAGCTAGCCTAGTCTAGAACCAGTGTATTACGTGCTAGCCTAGTCTAGAACCAGTGTATTACGAGCTAGCCTAGTCTAGAACCAGTGTATTACGAGCTAGCCTAGTCTAGAACCAGTGTATTACGTGCTAGCCTAGTCTAGAACCAGTGTATTTACATGCTAGTGTTACGGATACAGTTATCCTGTGTGTATCCTGTGTGTGTGTTTCTTTTCTCTCCTTCTCCCCTCACAGGTGAAAATCATCACTCCCCAATCAGTCAACAATCAACCCATCAATCAGAAGACGCACCTCCTCCTGTTTCCTACCCTATCACAGTTCCATCCCCATGGTTTATAAACCCCATCATTTGTTTGCTCTGGAGCTCAATCTCTTTGTAAATGCCATGTTGGTAGATCTCTGTTCTTCATAGATTTCAGTAGCTCAATCTCTTTGTAAATGCCATGTATGTAGATCTCTCTCTTTGTGTCTTAACCTCTCTTTTGTTTGAGCACCTCCATAGCACTTTGTCATCTCCTGTGAGTTTTGTTTTTGCTTATGGTGTTTGCTGGTGGGAAAAGGGGAAACCAAGACAAGTCGCCCATGGGCATACACTACCCGTAGGTGAACTTTGTTAAATACACTAGTTAGAACTGGGCGGACCACCCACTGTATTTTTGGTTAGTTAGTTAGCTGTTGTTGAAATAGGCTAATCTAGCTTAGGGGTGTTTTGAATACTTATTGTTTCTTTCCTTGGGTCCAGCTCAGCCCCTTTTCCTGCTCCCCCCCCCCCATTACCGTGTGTTTATCAAATAAACCCTGAGTTTGACGGTATTATATCAGTTGTCGTGGTTATTTCGTTCACACTTACTTTGTCACTATTATAATTTACATGAGTTATGTTACGGGTCTCATTACCATCCCCCTAGACTGTCGGGCCAAAAGGGATTCGTAACACTAGTCTAGTCTAGAACCTTTGTATTATGCGCTATTTAGAGTAAACATCTCTAGTCCACCTTTACTCCACACACAGAGAATCATATAAAGCTCTCCTCAGCCCTCCATTTGGTAAATCTAACCATCATTCTATCCTCCTGATTCCTGCTTACAGGCAAAAACTAAAGCAGGAAGTACAAGTGACTCGCTCAATATGGAAGTGGTCAGATGATGCGGATGCTACGCAACAGAACTGTTTTGCTAGCACAGACTGGAATATGTTCTGGGAGTCATCCAATGGCATTGAGTACACCACCTCAAATCACCAATAAGTGCATTGACGACGTCATTTGATTTGATGTACATATCCCAACCAGAAGCCATAGATTACAATCAGCATCCTCACCGAGCTAAAGGCTAGAGCTGCCGCTTTCAAGGAGCGGGACACTAATCTAGACGCTTATAAGAAGTCCCGCTAAGCCCTTAGAGGAACCATCAAACAAGTAAAGGGTCGATACAGGATTAAGATTGAATCCTACACCGACTCTGACAATCGTCGGAAGTGGCAGGGCCTGAAAACTATTACAGACTACAAAGGGTAACCCAGCCGCGAGCTTCCCAGTGAAGCAAGTATACTAGACGAGCTAAAAGCCTTTTATGCTCGCTTCAAGGCAAGCAACACTGAAGCATGCATAAGATCGCCAGCTGTCCTGGACGACTGTGTGATTAATTTCTCCATAGCCAATGTAAGCAAGACCTTCAGACGGATTACCAGGACATCTACTCAGAGCACGGACCAACTGGCAAGTGTCTTCACTAACATTTTCAACCTCTCTCTGACTGAGTCTGTAACACCTACATGTTTCAAGCAGACCACCATAGTCCCTGTGCCCAAAAAAGCTCAAAAAAGGTAACCTGCCTAAATGATTACCGCCCCATGTCAGTCATGTCTGTAGCCATGAAGTGCTTTGAAAGGCTGGTCATGACTCACATCAACACCATTTTTCCAGAAACCCGAGACCCACTCCAATTCGCATACCGTTCAAACAGATCCACAGATGATGCAATCTCTATTGCACTCCACACTACCCTTTCACACCTGGACTGGACAAAAGGAACATGTGAGAATGCTGTTCATTGACTTCAACTCAGCGTTCAACACCATAGTGCACTCAAAGCTCATCACTAAGCTAACGACCCTGGGACTAATCACCTCCCTCTGCAACTGGATCCTGGACTTTCTGACGGGCCACCCCCAGGTGGTAAGGGTAGTCAACAACACATTTGCCACGCTGATCCTCAACACTGGGGCCCCTCAGGGGTGCGTGCTTAGTCCCCTCCTGTACTCCCTGTTCACCCACGACTGAGTGGCCAAGCACGACTCCAACACCATCATTACGTTTGCTGATGACACAACAGTGATAGGCCTGATTACCTACAGCGATGAGACAGCCTAGGTAGGAGGTCAGAGACCTGGCAGTGTGGTGCCTGGAAAACAACCTCTCCCTCAATGTGAGTAAGACAAAGGAGCAGGAAAAGGAGGGCTGAGCAGGCCCCCATTAAACTAAACGTGGCTGCAGTGGAGCAGGTTGAGAGCTTCAAGTTCCACATCAGCAACAAACGTTCATGGTCAAAACACCAAGACAGTTGTGAAGAGGGCACAACAAAACCTTTTCCCCCTCAGGAGACTGAAGAGATTTGGTATGGGTCCCCAGATCCTCAAAAAGTTCTACAGCTGCAACATCGAGAGCATCCTGACCGGTTGCATCACCACCTGGTATGGCAACTGCTCGGCATCCGACCGTAATGTGCTACAGAGGGTAGTGCGTACGGCCCGGTACATCACTGGGGCCAAGCTTCCTGCCATTCAACCAGGTAGACTGCCATTCAGGACCTGTATACTAGGCGGTGTCAGAGGAAGGCCCAAAAAATTGTTCAAGATCCCAGTCACCCTAGTCATAGACTGTCCTCTCTGCTATTGCACGTTAAGCAGTACCTGAGCACGCCAAGTCTTGGTCCAAGAGGCGCATTAACAGCTTCTATCCCCAAGCCATAAGACTGCTGAACAGTTGATCCCCAGTTGACCCCCTTTTATTTTACACTGCTGCTACTCGCTGTTTGTTGTCTATGCATAGTCACTTTACCTACATGTTCAAATTACCTTGACTAAATTGTACCCCCGCACGTTGACCCGGTACCGGTACCCCCTGTCGCCTCATTATTGTTATTTTATGGTGTTACTTTTTATTTCATTATTTACTTGAGTTTATTTAGTAAATAATTGTTCAACTATATTGTTGGTTAAGGGCTTGTCAGTAAGCATTTCACGATAAGGTCTACTACACCTGTTGTATTTTATCTCATGTGACAAATAAACATGTGCTTTGATTTGAGTAGCATGACCAGTAAGCAGTGTTGTTTCTTCACATTCAGCTCCCCGGTGATGAGCTGAGCATTTGTGACGTGTGCATGAGTCTGGAAAAGACAGTTAGATGTTACACCTTAGACTTTCCTTTAGGCCAGATGGCGGACAGAGGGACGGAAGGACATTGTGGAAATACCCAGCAGCTGAGCTGCCAGTCTGGCAGAGTTCTCCATTTCATTTCTTAGGGTTCCCAAAATGACCAGGTCTTCCAGAAATCCCTGTTGGAGAATTCCTTCCTGATTCTGGGAATCTTCCAACCAGGATTTCTGGAAAATGTTGAATTTGTGCAAACCTGCTTTCGTAATGATCACACATATTAGCTACCTGCAAAACCAACAGGTGTGGTATTATACAATCAAGTTATTTATAGAAAGCTAGATGATCAGTCAGAGTAGCACTTCTATTTCAAGGTAATTTACTAATTTAGCTGGAATCTTTTGCTGTCAGTTTCTTTGGTGAAACCAGTATATCACCTAATCACAATGCCACCCACTAATTTCCCCCATAACCAACTCCCCTCTCTTAATGACTTTATCCTGTTTAATGGCTATGTATATGTGTTTGGGTTATCCTATAGGAACAGCTAGAGGAGAGCAGGTCAGTTTAGTTCTGAATGGCCATGTTCAGGGGCAGAACAACAGATTTGTACCTTGTCAGCTCGGGGATTTGAACTTGCAACCTTTCGGTTACTAGTCCAACGCTCTAACCACTCTCCCCTGCCGCCCCAATATGGCATATGGCAACTTAAAAGATTCACCAACATACAGTATTTTGTGCGTGAAAGCTCTGTTAACATTTGTTTTATTATTAAATACATTCTTAACCCTGAATGATATACAATAGAGTATTTTTAAATCTGCAAATTGTTACTGAAAAGGCGAATGTCTTCACATGGCTCCATAATATTCTGAACCTTATTCTAGTGAGTCTCATGAAAATTCTAATTAAAAAAGGTACACCAAATTTAAAGTGATGGCTTTATATATATGTACTGAAAACTCTGTTAGCCAGCAAGTGGGAGGGGTTTTAGAGTCGCAAAGTTTTCTTCCTCTCTGGTAAATAATTGGAGGGCTTAGATTGTGTCAACACCCTGGCAGAGAGAGAGAGGTTGAAGAACTTCTGATGGGTTTTCCATGCATCCTGGAGTTTAAGAGTTAGATAGTTTGGCAGAGAATAGACTGAGACAGTAACAGGGATGAGTAGAGACAGAGGAAAGGCTATAGGGCTGTTTCACCATATACAACAATCAACACGTGGAACAACTGCCAAAGAAATAAACAAATGTATCATTGTGAAATAAAAGAGCAAAGAGATCTTGATATCATTCATTAATACATTTTTTGTTTTCTGTTTTTTGATTTTTCTCTCACAATTTTAGTAGCTGTACATTATCTTAAAGAGATTCTCCTAGAAATATATGACAGTTACAGTTGAAGTCGGAAGTTTACATACACTGAGGTTGGAGTCATTAAAACTCGTTTTTCAACCCCTCCACACATTTCCTGTTAACAAACTATAGTTTTGGCAAGTCGGTTAGGACATCTACTTTGTGCATGAAACAAGTAATTTTTCCAACAATTGATTACAGGCAGATTATTTCACATATAATTCACTGTATCACAATTCCAGTGGGTCAGAAGTTTGCACATACACTAAGTTGACTGTGCCTTTAAACAGCTTTAAAAATTCCAGAAAATGATGCAATGGCTTTAGAAGCTCCTGAAAGGCTATTTGACATCATTTGAATCAATTGGAGGTGTACCTGTGGATGTACTTCAAGGCCTACCTTCAAACTCAGTGCCTCTTTGCATGACATCATGGGAAAATCAAAAGAAATCAGCCAAGACCTCGGAAAGAAAATGTAAACCTCCACAAGTCTGGTTCATCCTTGGGAGCAATTTCCATTTCCTGACGGTACCACGTTCATCTGTACAAACAATAGTACACAATTATAAACACCATGGGACCACGCAGCCGTCATACCGCTCAGGAAGGAGACGCGTTCTGTCTCCTAGAGATGAACCTAGTTTGGTGCGAAAAGTGCAAATCAATCCCAGAACAACAGCAAAGGACCTTGTGAAGATGCTGGGGGAAATAGGTACAAAAGTATCAATATCCACAGTAAAAAGCGTCGTATATCAACATAACCTGAAAGGCCGCTCAGCAAGGAAGAAGACACTGCTCCAAAACAGCCATAAAAAAAAGCCAGACTATGGTTTGAAACTCTACATGGGGACAAAGAGAAATGTCCTCTTGTCTGATGAAACAAAAATATAACTGTTTGGCCAGAATGACCATCGTTATGTTTGGAGGTAAAAGGGGCCGAAGAACACCATCCCAACCGTGAAGCACGGGGGTGGCAGCATCATGTTGTGGGGGTGCTTTGCTGCAGGAGGTACTGGTGCACTTCACAAAATAGATGGCATCATGAGGTAGGAAAATTACGTGGATATATTGAAGCAACATCTCGAGACATCAGTCAGAAGGTTAACGTTTGGACGCAAATGGTTCTTCCAAATGAACAGTGACCCCAAGCATACTTCCAAAGTTGTGGCAAAATGGCTTAAGGACAACAAAGTCAAGGTATTGGAGTGGTCATCACAAAGCCCTGACCTCAGTCCCATAGAAAATTTGTGGGAAGAACTGAAAAGGCATGTACGAGCAAGGAGGCCTACAAACCTGACTCAGTTACACCAGCTCTGTCAGGAGGAATGGGCCAAAATTCACCCAACTTATTGTGGGAAGCTGGTGGAAGGCTACCCAACACGTTTGACCCAAGTTAAACAATTTAAAGGCTATGCTAGCAAATGCTAATTGAGTGTATGTAAACTTCTGACCCACTGGGAATGTGATGAAAGAAATAAAAGCTGAAATAAATAATTCTCTCTACTATTATTCTGACATTTCACATTCTTAAAATAAAGTGGCGATCTTTATTGACCTAAGACAGGAATTTTTACTAGGATTAAATGTCAGGAATTGTGAAAAACTGAGTTTAAATGTATTTGGCTAAGGTGTATGTAAACTTCCGACTTCAACTGTATATAGCAGAGAACAATACCTTCAATCTTTTATAATATAAATACATACATTTCTAAAAAATAATGTTCCTAATGAAGTCTCAGTGAAACCCCGGTGATATATAAGTCTCGGTTAAACCCCGGTGAGAGATAAATCTCTGTTAAACCCCGGTGAGAGATAAGTCTCTGTTAAACCCCGGTGAGAGATAAGTCTTGGTGAAACCCCAGTGAGAGATAAGTCTCTGTTAAACCCCGGTGAGAGATAAGTCTCTGTTAAACCCCGGTGAGAGATAAGTCTTGGTGAAACCCCGGTGAGAGATAAGTCTTGGTGAAACCCCATTGAGAGATAAGTCTCTGTTAAACCCCGGTGAGAGATAAGTCTTGGTGAAACCCCGGTGAGAGATAAGTCTCTGTTAAACCCCGGTGAGAGATAAGTCTCTGTTAAACCCCGGTGAGAGATAAGTCTCTGTTAAACCCTGGTGAGATGTAAGTCCCAGTGAAACCCCAGTGAGATATCTAATGAAGCTTCAGCCTTCCAGGCAGACATATTTCTCCCAATGACAGTAATTTACATATGATGTATTTAGAGAATGGAAAGGCTAAGGCTAATTGTATTTGGAGGTTTTCCTTTGTTTTTAGGAGTCATTAGCAGCTCGCTCTAATCTAATTTTTACAATTTCATCAGCAGGCCGTCTTGGAAATCCTCTGTGAGCTCATCAGAGAGACGAGAGAGGGGTTTATAGCTAAGTGTTCTCTATTACATTAGCACACAATAAAGCGACCGGGGACAGCTACAGACGTTTATGGCAGATTCAGTTAACACTCTGCCAATTCTCTTTTTATTGGGACGCAATCAATTTTTATTCATTTTAAAGCCAGAATGCTTTCTTTCATTGTGTGCCTTCCCCAGCTTATTACCCAGGCTAAACAAATTAGCCAAGTTGTTTTCACAAAATGGGGGAATGTTTATGTTTAAATGGTTTCCTCTTTAGAATTCAGGCCTTAGACTCTGCATATTACATACGTTATGCATAAATGTGTGAGGCTTTCACAGCTTATTTTCATTTTACAAACAGGGATATTTCTGTTACAAACAGTGTTATTTCTGTGTAGGAAATGAAGTATTTAATTTATTGTAAAAAAAATGTGCAGAAGAAATGGCTTTCATTTGACATTTTTCGAACAGCAACAACTGCTATGTCAACATTGTTTTTTGCTGTTATAATTGGTGGTTTTGCTATTATTTTTCTAAATGCAGTGAATCTCTTTTCTGTATTCTGTAATAGATTGCTAGCTACACTCTGTAAGGCAGTTGTACTACATGTCATATAAAATGCGATGTTCTTGATGGATGTACAAGTCACATGAATCAGAATGTTGGGTCCACGACTCGACGACAGAACTTGTGCAGTATAGACGTTTAGCAGTCTGCCTAACAACTAGGAAGAAGGGCAAGGCTAAACATAAACAGAAGCTAGTTTTCTAGAGGGCTCCAACATTGTGGCTGTAAAGCTACGTAACAGCTACTTAAAGAGATAGTTCACCCAACTTACTAAAATGGCATATTGGTTTCTTGACTGTGTAAACGGGAGATGTACAAGGTATGACAGCAATCCATGCTTCGGTTTTGTTTCCCTGGCACTGTTTCCACATGCTAATGTTTTAGCATTTGTGGCACAAATCCCATTGAAGTCGTGGGACCGATATTAGACTTCTTCATGCATCATGTCCAAATCATCCGAAAGTATCTACAATTGTTTGTGAAGCTCAACAAAGTCACTTATAGATGATGTGAACATGATGTGCGGGAAAAAATGCTAATATCGGTCACATGACTCGAAGGGGATTTGTGCCACGAATGCTAAATCATTAGCATGTGGAATAAGAGCTAAGGAAACTAAACCAAAGCGTGGATTGCTGTCATACCTCATTCATAGACGTCTACAGGGTATGTAAACCAAAATGTAATTTTGTGATTTGGGTGAACTATCCCTTTAGGCTTGTTTTATCCTCTTACTTCAATACCACTCCTCCCAAACCCCCCCCTGCTAAATCCCATCCGCCCTTCAGACACACACGGTACATGTTGTAACTAAATTTGTCTCTGAAACTTTGGTGATGCTATTTATTTATTTTGGTGTAGTGAATAACTAAGAACCCAATACTAGTGTGGTGCAAAAGTAACTCTCTCGTCTGTCTTGCTGTGAGCTAGTATGTGTGTGTGTGTGTGTGTGTGTGTGTGTGTGTGTGTGTGTGTGTGTGTGTGTGTGTGTGTGTGTGTGTGTGTGTGTGTGTGTGTGTGTGTGTGTATGGTGGCAGCATAATTAGAGTGCTTTAAGTGCTCCTGGAGACAAGACAAACCCCTCAGCCTCACCCCTATCTCTTTCTCTCCCTCAGCCTCACCCACTATCTCTTTCTCCCCCCTCAGCCTCACCCCCTATCTCTTTCTACCCCCTCAGCCTCACCCACTATCTCTTTCTCCCCCCTCAGCCTCACCCCCTATCTCTTTCTCCCCCCTCAGCCTCACTCGCTATCTCTTTCTCCCCCCTCAGCCTCATCCTTATCTCTTTCTCCCCCCTCAGCCTCACCCACTATCTCTTTCTCCCCCCTCAGCCTCACCCACTATCTCTTTCTCTCCTCTTCCCCCTCAGCCTCACTCCCAACTCTTCCTCCCCAACTACCTCTCCCCATCCCACTACCCTCTCCCCATACCTCTCCCTCTCCCCCCCACATCTCTTCCCACCATCTCCCTCCCACTATCTCACCCCTGCCCTCTCTTATTCCCCCAACTCCCTCTCCCCATTCCACCCACCCTCTTTCCCACACACCCTCTCTTCCCTCCAATTCCCTCTCCCCCCACCCTCTCTTCCCACCATCTCCCTCTCCCCACCCTCTCTCCCCCCATCCTCTCTCCCACAATCGAGCTAAAGGCTAGAGCTGCCGCTTTCAAGGAGTGTGACACTAATCCGGACTCTTAGAAGAAATCCCACTATGCCCTCAGATGAAGCATTGAACAGGCAAAGAGTCAATACAGGATTAAGATTGAATCCTACTACACCGGCTCTGATGCTCGTCAGATGTGGCAGGGCTTGAAAACTATTACAGACTACAAAGGGAAACCCAGCCACGAGCTGCCCAGTGACGTGAGCCTACCAGACGAGCTAAATGCCTTTTATGCTCGCTTCGAGGCAAGCAACACTGAAGCATGCACGAGAGCACAAGCTGTTCTGGACGACTGTGTGATACCGCTCTCGGTAGCCGATGTGAGCAAGACCTTTAAACAGGTCAACATTCACAAAGCTGCGGGGCCAGATGGATTAGCAGGATGTGTACTCAAAGCATGCACAGACCAACTGGCAAGTGTCTTCACTGACATTTTCAACCTCTCCCTGATCGGGTCTGTAATGCCTAAATCAAATATATTTATATAGCCCTTCGTACATCAGCTGATATCTCAAAGTGCTGTACAGAAACCAAGCCTAAAACCCCAAACAGCAAGCAGTGCAGGTGTAGAAGCACGGTGGCTAGGAAAAACTCCCTAGTAAGGCCAAAACCTAGGAAAAAACCTAGAGAGGAACCAGGCTATGTGGGGTGGCCAGTCCTCTTCTGGCTGTGCCGGGTGGAGATTATAACAGAACATGGCCAAGATGTTCAAATGTTCATAAATGACCAGCATGGTCGAATAATAATAAGGCAGAACAGTTGAAGCTGGAGCAGCAGCAGCAGCACAGCCAGGTGGACTGGGGACAGCAAGGAGTTATCATGTCAGGTAGTCCTGGGGCATGGTCCTAGGACTCAGGTCCTCCGAGAGAGAGAAAGAAAGAGAGAAGGAGAGAATTAGAGAACGCACACTTAGATTCACACAGGACACTGAATAGGACAGGAGAAGTACTCCAGATATAACAAACTGACCCTAGCCCCCCAACACATAAACTACTGCAGCATAAATACTGGAGGCTGAGACAGGAGTGCCTACATGTTTCAAGCAGACCACCATAGTCCCTGTGCCCAAGAAAGCGAAGGTGACCTGCCGAAATGGTTACCACCCCGTAGCACTCACGTCATCACCGCTTCGTAGCGAAGGTACTGTAGCCATGAAGTGCTTTGAAAGGCTGGTCATGGCTCACATCAACAGCATCCTCCCGCATATCCTAGACCCACTCCAATTTGCATAACGCCTCAACAGATCTACAGATGACGTAATCTCTATTGCACTGCACACTGCTCTTTCCCACCTGGGCAAAAGGAACACCTATGTGAGAATGCTGTTCATTGACTACAGCTCAGAGTTCAACACCATAGTGCCCACGAAGCATCATTACCCATCGCTCCACAAAAGCCGCGGCCCTTGCAGAGCAAGGGGAACTACTACTTCAAGGTCTTCAAGGTCTCAGAGCAAGTGACGTCACTGATTGAAACGCTATTTAGCGCGCACCGCTAACTAAGCTAGCTACACCTGATCACAGACAACGATGAGACAGGAGGTCACAGAACTGGCAGTGTGGTGCCAGGACAACAACCTCTCCCTCAACATGAGCAAGACAAAGCAGCTGATCATGGACTACAGACAAAGGTGGGCTGAACAGGCCCACATTAATCAACGGGGGCTGTAGTAGAGCGGGTTGAGAGTTTCAAGTTCCTTGGCGTCCACATCATCAACTAGCTATCTTGGTCCAAACACACCAAGACAGTCCTGAAGAGGGCAGGGTAAAACCTTTTTACCCTCAGGACACTGAAAAGATTTGGCAATGGTCCCCAGATCCTCAACAAGTTATACAGCTGCACCATCGAGAGCATCCTGACCGGTTGCATCACCGCCTGGTATGGCAACTGCCTGGCATCTGACCGTAAGGCGCAACAGAGGGTAGTGCGTACGACCCGGTACATCACTGAGGCCAAGCTTCCTGCCTTCTAGGACCAATATAATAGGCGGTGTCAGAGGAAAGTCCGTAAAATCATCAGAGACTCCGGTCCCGGAGCGCCAAGTCTAGGACCAAAAGGCTCCTTAACAGCTTCTACCCCCAAGACATAAGACTGATGAACAGTTAATCAAATGATTAATGTTTACATTGACCCTCCCCCCATTTGTTTTGTACAGTGCTGCTACTCACTGTTTATTATCTATGCATAGTCACTTTACCCCTACCTATGTGTATAAATTACTTAGACAAAGCAGTACCCCCGCACATTGACTCGGTACCGGTACCCCCTGTCTATAGCCTCGTTATAGTTATTTTATTGTGTTATGTAATTAATCATTTAAAAAAAAAAACGACTTTAGTTTATTCGTTAAATATGTTCAAAAACAACAGTGCAGTTTCTCTCCCCCCACCCTCTCTCCCCCCACACTCTCTCCCCCCACACTCTCTCCCCACCCTCTCTCCCCCCACACTCTCTTCCCACCATCTCCCTCCCCCCACCCTCTCCCCCCCACCCTCTCCCCCCCACACTCTCTCCCCACCCTCTCTCCCCACCCTCTCTGCAACCCCACTCTCTCTCCCCACCCTCTCTCCCCTCACCCTCTCTTCCCCCCATCTCCCTCTCCCCACCATCTCCCTCTCTCCACCATCTCCCTCTCCCCACCCTCTCTCCCCACCATCTCCCTCTCCCCCCCACCCTCTCTCCCCACCCTCTCTTCCCTCCACCCTCTCTCCCCACCCTCTCTTCCCTCCCCCCCACCCTCTCTTCCCCCCACCCTCTCTCCCCCCCACCCTCTCTCCCCACCCTCTCTTCCCCCCACCCTATCTCCCCCCCACCCTCTCTCCCCACCCTCTCTTCCCCCCACCCTCTCTCCCCCCACCCTCTCTCCCCACCCTCTCTTCCCTCCGCCCCCCCACCCTCTCTCCCCACCCTCTCTTCCCTCCACCCCCCCCACCCTCTCTTCCCCCCACCCTCTCTTCCCCCCACCCTCTCTCCCCCCCACCCTCTCTCCCCACCCTCTGTTCCCCCCACCCTCTCTCCCCCACCCTCTCTCCCCACCCTCTCTTCCCTCCACCCCCCCCACCCTCTCTGCCCACCATCTCCCTCCCTATCTAATGGCTCCCATCAGACTGTGGTATCAATGTATGTGTTGGTATCAGATATATGCCTCGTACCCTTCACCGTTTCCGCTGAGGTGTTTGACCTAACTGTACGTTCATTGTTTGCATCCCAAATGGCACCCTATCCCCTATATAGTCCACTACCTTTAACCAGAGCCTATGGGCTCAGGGAATAGGGTGCCATTTGGGACTGTGATTCCCTCCCTCACACCGTATCAATCAGCAGGAAGCCTCATCCATCCAGTGATGCTAACTACCAAGTGTTTCCTTTCAAAGAGCCTAGCAGAGCCAAATAGCAGAGCCAACTAGCAGGGCCAACTACAGTCCAAACAGGGCCAACTACAGTCCAAACAGGGCCAACTACAGTCCAAGCAGAGCCAACTACAGTCCAAGCAGAGCCAACTAGCAGGGCCAACTACAGTCCAAACAGGGCCAACTACAGTCCAAGCAGAGCCAACTACAGTCCAAGCAGAGCCAACTACAGTCCAAGCAGAGCCAACTAGCAGAGCTAACAACAGTCCAAGCAGGGCTAACTACAGTCCAAGCAGAGCCAACTACAGTCCAAACAGAGCCAACTACAGTCCAAGCAGAGCAAACTACAGTCCAAAAACAGCCAACTACAGTCCAAGCAGAGCCAACTAGCAGAGCCAACTACAGTCCAAACAGAGCCAACTACAGTCCAAGCAGAGCCAACTACAGTCAAAGCAGAGCCAACTAGCAGAGCTAACTACAGTCCAAGCAGAGCCAACTACAGTCCAAGCAGAGCCAACTACAGTCCAAGCAGAGCCAACTACAGTCCAAACAGAGCCAACTACAGTCCAAGCAGAGCCAACTACAGTCCAAACAGAGCGAACTACAGTCCAAGCAGGGCCAACTACAGTCCAAACAGAGCCAACTACAGTCCAAACAGAGCCAACTACAGTCCAAACAGAGCCAACTACAGTCCAAGTAGGGCCAACTACAGTCCAAACAGAGCCAACTACAGTCCAAACAGAGCCAACTACAGTCCAAACAGAGCCAACTGCAGTCCAAACAGAGCCAACTACAGTCCAAACAGAGCCAACTACAGTCCAAGCAGGCCAACTACAGTCCAAACAGAGCCAACTACAGTCCAAACAGAGCCAACTACAGTCCAAACAGAGCCAACTACAGTCCAAGCATGGCCAACTACAGTCCAAACAGAGCCAACTAGCAGAGCCAACTACAGTCCATGCAGAGCCAACTACAGTCCAAGCAGAGCCAACTAGCAGAGCCAACTACAGTCCAAGCAGAGCCAACTACAGTCCAAGTAGAGCCAACTACATTCCAAGCAGAGCTAACTACAGTCCAAGCAGAGCCAACTACAGTCCAAGCAGAGCTAACTACAGTCCAAGCAGGGCCAACTACAGTCCAAACAGGGCCAACTACAGTCCAAACAGAGCCAACTACAGTCCAAGCAGAGCTAACTACAGTCCAAGCAGAGCTAACTACAGTCCAAACACAGCCAACTACAGTCCAAACAGAGCCAACTACAGTCCAAACAGAGCCAACTACAGTCCAAACAGAGCCAACTACAGTCCAAGCATGGCCAACTACAGTCCAAACAGAGCCAACTAGCAGAGCCAACTACAGTCCATGCAGAGCCAACTACAGTCCAAGCAGAGCCAACTAGCAGAGCCAACTACAGTCCAAGCAGAGCCAACTACAGTCCAAGTAGAGCCAACTACATTCCAAGCAGAGCTAACTACAGTCCAAGCAGAGCCAACTACAGTCCAAGCAGAGCTAACTACAGTCCAAGCAGGGCCAACTACAGTCCAAACAGGGCCAACTACAGTCCAAACAGAGCCAACTACAGTCCAAGCAGAGCTAACTACAGTCCAAGCAGAGCTAACTACAGTCCAAACACAGCCAACTACAGTCCAAACAGAGCCAACTACAGTCCAAGCAGAGCTAACTACAGTCCAAGCAGAGCCAACTACAGTCCAAACAGGGCCAACTACAGTCCAAACAGAGCCAACTACAGTCCAAGCAGAGCCAACTACAGTCCAAGCAGAGCCATCTACAGTCCAAACAGAGCCAACTACAGTCCAAGCAGAGCCAACTACAGTCCAAGCAGAGCCAACTACAGTCCAAACACAGCCAACTACAGTCCAAGCAGAGCTAACTACAGTCCAAGCAGAGCCAACTACAGTCCAAACAGGGCCAACTACAGTCCAAACAGAGCCAACTACAGTCCAAGCAGAGCCAACTACAGTCCAAGCAGAGCCAACTACAGTCCAAACAGAGCCAACTACAGTCCAAACAGAGCCAACTACAGTCCAAGCAGGGCCAACTACAGTCCAAACAGAGCCAACTACAGTCCAAACAGAGCCAACTACAGTCCAAACAGAGCCAACTACAGTCCAAGTAGGGTCAACTACATTCCAAACAGAGCCAACTACAGTCCAAGCAGAGCCAACTACAGTCCAAACAGAGCCAACTACAGTCCAAACAGAGCCAACTACAGTCCAAACAGAGCCAACTACAGTCCAAGCATGGCCAACTACAGTCCAAGCAGAGCCAACTAGCAGAGCCAACTACAGTCCATGCAGAGCCAACTACAGTCCAAGGAGAGCCAACTAGCAGAGCCAACTACAGTCCAAGCAGAGCCAACTACAGTCCAAGCAGAGCCAACTACAGTCCAAGCAGAGCTAACTACAGTCCAAGCAGAGCCAACTACAGTCCAAGCAGAGCTAACTACAGTCCAAGCAGGACCAACTACAGTCCAAACAGGGCCAACTACAGTCCAAACAGAGCCAACTACAGTCCAAGCAGAGCTTACTACAGTCCAAGCAGAGCTAACTACAGTCCAAACAGAGCCAACTACAGTCCAAACAGAGCCAACTACAGTCCAAACAGAGCCAACTACAGTCCAAACAGAGCCAACTACAGTCCAAACAGAGCTAACTACAGTCCAAACAGAGCTAACTACAGTCCAAGCAGAGCTAACTACAGTCCAAGCAGAGCTAACTACAGTCCAAGCAGAGCCAACTACAGTCCAAGCAGAGCTAACTACAGTCCAAGCAGGACCAACTACAGTCCAAACAGGGCCAACTACAGTCCAAACAGAGCCAACTACAGTCCAAGCAGAGCTTACTACAGTCCAAGCAGAGCCAACTACAGTCCAAGCAGAGCTAACTACAGTCCAAGCAGAGCCAACTACAGTCCAAGCAGAGCTAACTACAGTCCAAGCAGGACCAACTACAGTCCAAACAGGGCCAACTACAGTCCAAACAGAGCCAACTACAGTCCAAGCAGAGCTTACTACAGTCCAAGCAGAGCTAACTACAGTCCAAACAGAGCCAACTACAGTCCAAACAGAGCTAACTACAGTCCAAACAGAGCTAACTACAGTCCAAGCAGAGCCAACTACAGTCCAAACAGAGCTAACTACAGTCCAAACAGAGCTAACTACAGTCCAAGCAGAGCTAACTACAGTCCAAGCAGAGCCAACTACAGTCCAAACAGGGCCAACTACAGTCCAAACAGAGCCAACTACAGTCCAAGCAGAGCCAACTACAGTCCAAGCAGAGCCAACTACAGTCCAAACAGAGCCAACTACAGTCCAAGCAGAGCCAACTACAGTCCAAGCAGAGCCAACTACAGTCCAAACAGAGCCAACTACAGTCCAAGCAGAGCTAACTACAGTCCAAGCAGAGCCAACTACAGTCCAAACAGGGCCAACTACAGTCCAAACAGAGCCAACTACAGTCCAAGCAGAGCCAACTACAGTCCAAGCAGAGCCAACTACAGTCCAAACAGAGCCAACTACAGTCCAAACAGAGCCAACTACAGTCCAAACAGAGCCAACTACAGTCCAAACAGAGCCAACTACAGTCCAAGCAGAGCCAACTACAGTCCAAGCAGAGCCAACTACAGTCCAAACAGAGCCAACTACAGTCCAAACAGAGCCAACTACAGTCCAAACAGAGCCAACTACAGTCCAAGCAGGGCCAACTACAGTCCAAACAGAGCCAACTACAGTCCAAACAGAGCCAACTACAGTCCAAACAGAGCCAACTACAGTCCAAGTAGTGTCAACTACAGTCCAAACAGAGCCAACTACAGTCCAAGCAGAGCCAACTACAGTCCAAACAGAGCCAACTACAGTCCAAACAGAGCCAACTACAGTCCAAACAGAGCCAACTACAGTCCAAGCATGGCCAACTACAGTCTAAACAGAGCCAACTAGCAGAGCCAACTACAGTCCATGCAGAGCCAACTACAGTCCAAGGAGAGCCAACTAGCAGAGCCAACTACAGTCCAAGCAGAGCCAACTACAGTCCAAGCAGAGCCAACTACAGTCCAAGCAGAGCTAACTACAGTCCAAGCAGAGCCAACTACAGTCCAAGCAGAGCTAACTACAGTCCAAGCAGGGCCAACTACAGTCCAAACAGGGCCAACTACAGTCCAAACAGAGCCAACTACAGTCCAAGCAGAGCTTACTACAGTCCAAGCAGAGCCAACTACAGTCCAAACAGAGCCAACTACAGTCCAAACAGAGCCAACTACAGTCCAAACAGAGCTAACTACAGTCCAAGCAGAGCTAACTACAGTCCAAACAGAGCCAACTACAGTCCAAACAGAGCTAACTACAGTCCAAGCAGAGCCAACTACAGTCCAAACAGAGCTAACTACAGTCCAAACAGAGCTAACTACAGTCCAAGCAGAGCCAACTACAGTCCAAACAGAGCCAACTACAGTCCAAACAGAGCTACCCATCACCACATCACAGAATGATACCTATTTTCTGATTTTCTATTCGAGATTGTTGGATCCATTCTGCTATGCAGGAATGCTTTCAACACATTGATGAGATGACAAGTTATCATCGATCGGTTCTTCCTTAGAGCCAGGGAGCCATTAAATAATGTATGGAGTGCTGTGCATTACCAGGCTTCTCTCCTGTCCTGGGCCCATTAAGAGGCCTCTTCACGGGGCCCCAGTGGCCCCCATCCTCCCTCTCCCTCTCAGGTCCTTGGTTCTCTTCATTTAATTAAATTATCCCATAATGAAAACTCCCCGTAATGAGATTACATTTAATTATTAATGAGTAGCTGATTCGAGCTGTAGGCTGAGAGGCTGGGCCGGGGCCAAGAGAGAGACTGGTGATCTATTATTCACGAGGCTAAACATTTTTAAATTCATCACCTTTTCCTTTTGTGAAAAGGTGCAATTTATTAAGTGGTGTGGTGTGTGGCTGCCAGGAATGATGGTGGAGATATGGACAGGCGCTAGAGGGCTGTCTGTCTGTATGTCTGTTTCTCTTTCTGTTTGGGGAGGAAGGGCTTGACTGAGTGACGTTAGTTTGCTCAGCTGATTTTGCATTGCAGATTTTATGTGCATCGCAAAATTTGACAATTTTTTGTAAAGTTTTTATAAATGAAATTATAGAAAACAAACCCTCTCTGAATGACTTTGGAGTTTCATATCAACGGCGGAAGAGGAAAGGAAATAAGAAATCATAATTATGTCACTAATTCACTTATGAGGTTCAGAACCCTCCATCAGTTTCCTATGTAGAACCTCCATCAGTTTCCTATGTAGAACCTCCATCAGTTTCCTATGTACAACCTCCATCAGTTTCCTATGTAGAACCTCCATCAGTTTTCTATGTAGAACCTCCATCAGTTTCCTATGTAGAACCTCCATCAGTTTCCCATGTAGAACCTCCATCAGTTTCCCATGTAGAACCTACATCAGTTTTATATGTAGAACCTCCATCAGTTTCCTATGTAGAACCTCCATCAGTTTCCTATGTAGAACCTCCATCAGTTTCCTATGTAGAACCTCCATCAGTTTTCTATGTAGAACCTCCATCAGTTTCCTATGTAGAACCTCCATCAGTTTCCCATGTAGAACCTCCATCAGTTTCCTATGTAGAACCTCCATCAGTTTCCTATGTAGAACCTCCATCAGTTTCCCATGTAGAACCTCCATCAGTTTCCTATGTAGAACCTCCATCAGTTTCCCATGTAGAACCTCCATCAGTTTCCTATGTAGAACCTACATCAGTTTCCCATGTAGAACCTCCATCAGTTTCCCATGTAGAACCTCCATCAGTTTCCTATGTAGAACCTCCATCAGTTTCCTATGTAGAACCTCCATCAGTTTCCTATGTAGAACCTCCATCAGTTTCCTATGTAGAACCTCCATCAGTTTCCTATGTAGAACCTCCATCAGTTTCCTATGTAGAACCTCCATCAGTTTCCTATGTAGAACCTCCATCAGTTTCCCATGTAGAACCTCCATCAGTTTCCTATGTAGAACCTCCATCAGTTTCCTATGTAGAACCTCCATCAGTTTCCTATGTAGAACCTCCATCAGTTTCCTATGTAGAACCTCCATCAGTTTTCTATGTAGAACCTCCATCAGTTTCTTATGTAGAACCTCCATCAGTTTCCTATGAAGACCCTCCATCAGTTTTCTATGTAGAACCTCCATCAGTTTCCTATGAAGACCCTCCATCAGTTTCCTATGAAGGTTACACCTGTGATGTGTGGTCATTATGACACGTTGGTGTCTGGCCAGAGGAGACAGTCGCCTGTCACACAGTGTAAAACATTAACAGGCACCCTATTTCCTACGTAGTTCACTACTTTAGACCAGGGCCGATAGGGTTCTGGTCAGAACCCATAGCGTTCTGGTCAGAACCCATAGTGAGACCCATAGGGTTCTGGTCAGAACCCGTAGTGAGACCCATAGGGTTCTGGTCAGAACCCATAGTGAGACCCTTAGGGCTCTAGTCAGAACCCATAGGGAGACCCATAGGGTTCTGGTCAGAACCCATAGTGAGACCCATAGGGTTCTAGTCAGGGCCCATAGGGAGACCCTTAGGGCTCTAGTCAGGGCCTATAGTGAGACCCATAGGGTTCTAGTCAGGGCCCATAGTGAGACCCGTAGCGTTCTAGTCAGGGCCCATAGGGAGACCCTTAGGGCTCTAGTCAGGGCCCATAGGAATACCCATAGGAAAACCCATAGGTCTCTAGTCAGGGCACATAGGGAGACTCACAGGGCTCTGGTCTATAGTAGTGAACTATATAAGGAATAGGGCTCTGGTCTAAAGTAGTGCACTATATAGGGAATAGGGCTCTGGTCTATAGTAGTGCACTATATAGGGAATAGGGTGTCATGGAGAAGTAGCTCACCAGCCACGACTGATAGAGAGGCCTAGTTCTGTGCCGTAAGGTAATGTCTCCTTCCAAATGAATCCCTCGTTTCTCTGGATCTCCCTCTGACATGTACGGGACAGAGGTAGAGTATGGGACAGAGGTAGAGTATGGGACAGAGGTAGAGTGTGGGACAGAGGTAGAGTATGGGACAGAGGTAGAGTGTGGGACAGAGGTAGAGTATGGGACAGAGGTAGAGTGTGGGACAGAGGTAGAGTATGGAACAGAGGTAGAGTATGGGACAGAGGTAGAGTGTGGGACAGAGGTAGAGTATGGGACAGAGGTAGAGTGTGGGACAGAGGTAGAGTATGGGACAGAGGTAGAGTATGGGACAGGTAGAGAATGGGACAGAAGTAGAGTATGGGACAGACAAATGGGACAGAGATAGAGTATCGGACAGAGATGACGTATGGGACAGACAAATGGGACAGAGATGGAGTTGGTTGGTAGAGTGTGTCTGCCTGTGGAGGCTCAGGGGCTGGAGACAACAAGGACATGTGTTCCAAATGACACACTATTCCCTACATAGCGCACTACTTTCGACCAAAGCCCTGGGCTCTGTTCAAAAGGAGTGCATCGTGTAGCAAAGAGGGTGCCATTTGGGATGCACACAAAGGATGTCATTGGGATGGTGAGCGGAGCCGAGCTGAGCGGGGTGGCGTGCGTATATTAGAACCTCATCAATATCTGATTAATAATGCAGCAGGCGCAGGCTGGGGATTCTTTGGGACAGGGTTTCAGCCAGCTTGTCATTTTGTAAATTGCATCGTCATCATGGAATGGATGGGTCAGGCAGTGCCTGGTGAGGGTAGGGCTGGGCTTGGGGCTGGGTTAGGTTTAGGCTGGTTTGGGTTTGGGGTTGAGTTGGGTTGGGTGAGCGCTGGATTGTTGCTGGGTTGGGTTAGGGTTGGGTTAGGGTTGGGTTGGACTGGTTTAAGACTGGGTTGGGCTGGGTTAGGCTTGAGCATGGTTAGGGATCGGCTGGGTTAGGCTGGGTTAAGGTTGAGCATGGTTAGGGATGGGCTCTGGTTGTGTTAGGGTTGGGCTGGTTTAGGGCTGGTTTAGGGTTGAGCTGGATTGGGGTTGGCTTAAGGTTGGGCTGGGTTGGGTTGGGTTGGGTGAGGACTGTACTGGGGTTGGGTGAGGGCTGGGCTGGGCTGGACTGGGTTAGGGCTTGGTTAGTGTTAGGGCTGGGTTAGGGTTGGGTTGGGTTGGGTTGGGTTGGGTTAGAGTTGGGTTGGGTGAGGGCTGGGCTGGACTGGGTTAGGGCATGGTTAGTGTTAGGGCTGGGTTAGGGTTGAGCTGGATTGGAATTGGCTTAAGGTTGGGCTGGGTTGGGTTGGGTTGGGTGAGGACTGGACTGGGGTTGGGTGAGGGCTGGGCTGGACTGGGTTAGGGCTTGGTTAGTGTTAGGGCTGGGTTGAGCTGGATTGGTTGGCTTAAGGTTGGGCTGGGTTGGGTTGGGTGAGGACTGGGGTTGGGTGAGGGCTGGGGTTGGGTGAGGGCTGGGCTGGACTGGGTTAGGGCTTGGTTAGTGTTAGGGCTGGGTTAGGGTTGAGCTGGATTGGGGTTGGCTTAAGGTTGGGCTGGGTTGGGTTGTGTTGGGTGAGGACTGGACTGGGATTGGGTGAGGGCTGGGCTGGACTAGGTAGGGCTTGGTTAGTGTTAGGGTTGGGTTAGGGCTTTGTTAGTGTTAGGGCTGGGTTAGGGCTTGGTTAGTGTTAGGGCTGGGTTAGGGTTGGGTTGGGCTGGGTGAGGACTGGACTGGGGCTGGGTGAGGACTGAACTGGGGGTGGGCTGGACTGGGTTAGGGCTTGGTTAGTGTTAGGGCTGGGTTAGGGCTTGGTTAGTGTTAGGGCTGGGTTAGGGCTTGGTTAGTGTTAGGGCTGGGTTAGGGCTTGGTTAGTGTTAGGGCTGCGTTAGGGCTTGGTTAGTGTTAGGGCTCGGTTAGTGTTAGGGCTGGGTTAGGGCTTGGTTAGTGTTAGGGCTGGGTTAGTTTTAGGGCTTGGTTAGGGCTTGGTTAGTGTTAGGGCTTGGTTAGTGTTAGGGCTGGGTTAGGGCTTGGTTAGTGTTAGGGCTGGGTTAGGGCTTGGTTAGTGTTAGGGCTTGGTTAGTGTTAGTGCTGGGTTAGTGTTAGGGCTGGGTTAGTGTTAGGGCTGGGTTAGGGCTTGGTTAGTGTTAGGGCTT
Organism: Oncorhynchus clarkii lewisi; assembly: GCF_045791955.1. NCBI lineage: Eukaryota > Metazoa > Chordata > Actinopteri > Salmoniformes > Salmonidae > Oncorhynchus > Oncorhynchus clarkii. Next base: position 4,585,522 of record NC_092157.1, read on the forward strand.
GGTTAGTGTTAGGGCTGGGTTAGGGCTTGGTTAGTGTTAGGGCTGGGTTAGTGTTAGGGCTGGGTTTAGGCTGAGTTAGGCTGGGTTGGATTAGGTTTAGGCTGGGTTAGGATTGGATTGTGTTAGGTTAGGGCTGGGTTAGGATTGGGCTGGTTTAGGACCAGGCCAGTGAATGAGTCCCAAAGGGGCAGCCTATTCCCTGCATTCCTCCAATGGACCCTGGTCAAATGTAGTGCACTATATAGGGAATAGGGCTCTGGTCAACAGTAGTACACTATTTAGGGAATAGGGCTTTGGTCAACAGTAGTGCACTATATAGGGAATAGGGCTCTGGACAACAGTAGTGCACTATATAGGGAATAGGGCTCTGGTCAACAGTAGTGCACTATATAGGGAATAGTATGCCCATTTGGGACGTCGTCTGAGTTAAAACCTTTCATTTACCTGGCGACCATCGTTCTGATGGCTCCCATTCAACTCAACAGGCCCTCTAATTGGTCAGAACCTGTTCTATTCCACGCCCCCCCATCCGGTTTGTTACCTAGGCAACTGGAAGTTTTTTTGTGACCTATTAAAAAGTTTTTTATACTCCTGTAACTGATACATACACGTTTGGGCGGTTGGTTGTTTGTTACCATGGCAGGCTAGCTGGGCTATTTATAGGTTGTTTCCCATCTAGCTGGTACTACCAGGCACAGACAACATGATCACTTACAGATAGCTAAAATAATCTTGTGGTCACAGGATTTGAACATTTATTCATTTTTCCTCATCGGTGGTTAGGCTGTTAGCTGGACGAAAAGTAGATTACGTGAAAAGCGCGATACTGTTTAATATTACCGTGTGTTCGTGCGGGTTTTCAGTTCGTTTACGTAAATCACAAAGCTCATCTGTTTTTTTCTCTGTAACAAAAGAGTGATCAAATTAAGATCCTTACAGCTGTAGTTAGCTGGTTAGTTAGGGCTGTTTACATTTCAATTCCGTCAATTCATGAAGAAAAAAACTAATTCCAATTCCATTTTATTTCTAATAATCAGAGAGAATTACTAACCAGGTTTCCTTCCAACCTTTTCATGCGAGTCGGATAAAATAAAATGTCATGACAGGCCTGTTATCTTTCCAAATGTTCGACAAAACAAAATATGCTCGACAAGGTGGGATGTTTTCGTGTCGGTAACATTAATTAGGTGACTTTTAATGAGCAAATATTGATATGATATCCATCTTGTCGAAGTAAAGTTGGAGTCACGCGATGACATGAGGCTACAGATGAAATAAGTTACGATGAACTTCCCAGGCAGGTGAACGTGCACTGTGATCTTGATGCTCCTTTCCAATACACATCAAAGGTCTTATTCTTCTGACATGATCATCTTTTGACAAATAAAAATCATATTTTGTCCATAATTTTAACTTTACTTAAAATAAAGGTCAGTTTAAAACAAATTCTTATTTTCAATGACGGCCTAGGAACAGTGGGTTAACTGCCTGTTCAGGGGCAGAACAACAGATTTTGTACCTTGTCAGCTCGGGGATCCAATCTTGCAACCTTTCAGTTACAAATCCAACGCTCTAACCAATAGGCTTCCTGCCGCCTCTACACTCTAACCACTTGGCTACCTGCCGCCTCTAACCACTAGACTACCTGCCTCCTCTACACTCTAACCAATAGGCTTCCTGCCGCCTCTACACTCTAACCACTAGGCTACCTGCCTCCTCTACACTCTAACCACTAGACTACCTGCCTCCTCTACACTCTAACCACTAGGCTACCTGCCACATCTACACTCTAACCACTAGGCTACCTGCCTCCTCTACACTCTAACCACTAGACTACCTGCCTCCTCTACACTCTAACCAATAGGCTTCCTGCCGCCTCTACACTCTAACCACTAGGCTACCTGCCTCCTCTACACTCTAACCACTAGGATACCTGCCACGTCTACACTCTAACCACTAGGCTACCTGCCTCCTCTACACTCTAACCACTAGGCTACCTGCCTCCTCTACACTCTAACCACTAGGCTACCTGCCACCTCTACACTCTAACCACTAGGCTACCTGCCACCTCCACACTCTAACCACTAGGCTACCTGCCACCTCTACACTCTAACCACTAGGCTACCTGCCACATCTACACTCTAACCACTAGGCTACCTGCCTCCTCTACACTCTAACCACTAGGCTACCTGCCACCTCTACACTCTAACCACTAGGCTACCTGCCACCTCTACACTCTAACCACTAGACTACCTGCCACATCTACACTCTAACCACTAGACAACCTGCCTCCTCTACACTCTAACCACTAGGCTACCTGCCACCTCTACACTCTAACCACGTGGCTACCTGCCTCCTCTACACTCTAACCACTAGACTACCTGCCTCCTCTACACTCTAACCACTAGGCTACCCTACCACCTCTACACTCTAACCACTAGGCTACCTGCCACCTCTACACTCTAACCACTTGGCTACCTGCCACCTCCACACTCTAACCACTAGGCTACCTGCCACCTCTACACTCTAACCACTAGGCTACCTGCCTCCTCTACACTCTAACCACTAGACTACCTGCCGCCTCTACACTCTAACCACTAGACTACCTGCCACCTCTACACTCTAACCACTAGGCTACCTGCAACCTCTACACTCTAACCACTAGACTACCTGCCTCCTCTACACTCTAACCACTAGGCTACCTGCCTCCTCTACACTCTAACCACTAGGCTACCTGCCTCCTCTGCACTCTAACCACTTCGCTACCTGCCTCCTCTACACTCTAACCACTAGACTACCTGCCTCCTCTACACTCTAACCACTAGGCTACCCTACCACCTCTACACTCTAACCACTAGGCTACCTGCCACCTCTACACTCTAACCAGTTGGCTACCTGCGACCTCTACACTCTAACCACTTGGCTACCTGCCGCCTCTACACTCTAACCACTAGGCTACCTGCCACCTCTACACTCTAACCACTAGGCTACCTGCGACCTCTACACTCTAACCACTTGGCTACCTGCGACCTCTACACTCTAACCACTTGGCTAACTGCCGCCTCTACACTCTAACCACTTGGCTAACTGCCGCCTCTACACTCTAACCACTAGACTACCTGCCTCCTCTACACTCTAACCACTAGGCTACCTGTCACCTCTACACTCTAATCACTAGACTACCTACCTCCTCTACACTCTAACCACTAGGCTACCTGCCTCCTCTACACTCTAACCACTTGGCTTCCTGCCACCTCTACACTCGATGTGGAAACACATCTCTGGTGGGAAAATGTGAATAATATTTTTACCTTGTTTGCAACTCACATCCACCAACAGCAGGATATTACATCACCTCACATCCACCAACAGCAGGATATTACATCACCTTACATCCACCAACAGCAGGATATTACATCACCTCACATCCACCAACAGCAGGATATTACATCACCTCACATCCACCAACAGCAGGATATTACATCACCTCACATCCACCAACAGCAGGATATTACATCACCTCACATCCACCAACAGCAGGATATTACATCACCTCCCATCCATCAACAGCAGCATATTACATCACCTCACATCCAACAGCAGGATATTACATCACCTCCCATCCATAAACAGCAGGATATTACATCACCTCACATCCACCAACAGCAGGATATTACATCACCTCACATCCACCAACAGCAGGATATTACATCACCTCACATCTACCAACAGCAGGATATTACATCACCTCACATCCAACAGCAGCATATTACATCACCTCCCATCCACCAACAGCAGGATATTACATCACCTCCC
>NC_092157.1:4591837-4686837 GCF_045791955.1 Oncorhynchus clarkii lewisi
CTCCTCCTAACCACTAGGCTACCTGCCTCCTCTAACCACTAGGCTACCTGCCTCCTCTAACCACTAGTGTACCTGCCTCCTCTAACCACTAGACTACCTGCCTCCTCTAATGACTAGACTACCTGCCTCCTCTAACCACTAGGCTACCTGCCTCCTCTAACCACTAGGCTACCTGCCTCCTCTAACCACTAGGCCACCCTGCCTCCTCTAACCACTAGTCTACCCGCCTCCTCTAACCACTAGGCTACCTGCCTCCTCTAACCACTAGACTACCTCACCGTCCATAACCACTAGACTACCTGCCTCCTCTAACCACTAGTCTACCTGCCTCCTCTAACCACTAGGCTACCTGCCTCCTCTAACCACTAGGCCACCCTGCCTCCTCGAACCACTAGTCTACCTGCCTCCTCTAACCACTAGACTACCTGCCTCCTCTAACCACTAGGCTACCTGCCTCCTCTAACCACTAGGCTACCTGCCTCCTCTAACCACTAGACTACCTGCCTACTCTAGCCACTAGGCTACCTGCCTCCTCTAACCACTAGGCTACCTGCCTCCTCTAACCACTAGGCTACCTGCCTCCTCTAACCACTAGGATACCTGCCTCCATTAACCACTAGGCTATCTGCCTCCTCTAACCACTAGGCTACCTGCCTCCTCTAACCACTAGGCTACCTGCCGCTCTAACCACTAGGCTACCTGCCTCCTCTAACCACTAGGCTACCTGCCTCCTCTAACCACTAGGCTACCTGCCTCCTCTAACCACTAGGCTACCTGCCTCCTCTAACCACTAGGCTACCTGCCTCCTCTAACCACTAGGCTACCCCTCCTCCTCTAACCACTAGGCTACCAGCCTCCTCTAAACACTAGGCTACCTGCCTCCTCTAACCACTAGGCTTCCCGCCTCCTCTAACCACTAGGCTACCTGCCTCCTCTAACCACTAGGTTACCTGCCTCCTCTAACCACTAGGCTACCTGCCTCCTCTAACCACTAGGCTACCTGCCTCCTCTAACCACTAGGCTACCTGCCTCCTCTAACCACTAGGCTACCTGCCTCCTCTAACCACTAGGTTACCTGCCTCCTCTAACCACTAGGCTACCTGCCTCCTCTAACCACTAGGCTACCTGCCTCCTCTAACCACTAGGCTACCTGCCTCCTCTAACCACTAGGCTGCCCCGCCTCCTCTAACCACTAGGCTACCTGCCTCCTCTAACCACTAGGCTACCTGCCTCCTCTAACCACTAGGCTACCTGCCTCCTCTAACCACTAGGCTACCTGCCTCCTCTAACCACTAGGCTGCCCCGCCTCCTCTAACCACTAGGCTACCTGCCTCCTCTAACCACTAGGCTACCTGCCTCCTCCAACCACTAGGCTACCTGCCTCCTCTAACCACTAGGCTACCTGCCTCCTCTAACCACTAGGTTACCTCCCTCCTCTAACCACTAGACTACTTGCCTCCTCTAACCACTAGGCTGCCCCGCCTCCTCTAACCACTAGGCTACCTGCCTCCTCTAACCACTAGGCTACCTGCCTCCTCTAACCACTAGGCTACCTGCCTCCTCTAACCACTAGGCAACCTACCTCCTCTAACCACTAGGCTACCTGCCTCCTCTAACCACTAGGCCACCCTGCCTCCTCTAACCACTAGTCTACCTGCCTCCTCTAACCACTAGGCTACCTGCCTCCTCTAACCACTAGTGTACCTGCCTCCTCTAACCACTAGACTACCTGCCTCCTCTAACCACTAGACTACCTGCCTCCTCTAACCACTAGGCTACCTGCCTCCTCTAACCACTAGGCTACCTGCCTCCTCTAACCACTAGGCCACCCTCCTCCTCTAACCACTAGTCTACCCGCCTCCTCTAACCACTAGGCTACCTGCCTCCTCTAACCACTAGACTACCTCACCGTCCATAACCACTAGACTACCTGCCTCCTCTAACCACTAGTCTACCTGCCTCCTCTAACCACTAGGCTACCTGCCTCCTCTAACCACTAGGCCACCCTGCCTCCTCGAACCACTAGTCTACCTGCCTCCTCTAACCACTAGGCTACCTGCCTCCTCTAACCACTAGGCTACCTGCCTCCTCTAACCACTAGGATACCTGCCTCCATTAACCACTAGGCTATCTGCCTCCTCTAACCACTAGGCTACCTGCCTCCTCTAACCACTAGGCTACCTGCCGCTCTAACCACTAGGCTACCTGCCTCCTCTAACCACTAGGCTACCTGCCTCCTCTAACCACTAGGCTACCTGCCTCCTCTAACCACTAGGCTACCTGCCTCCTCTAACCACTAGGCTACCTGCCTCCTCTAACCACTAGGCTACCCCTCCTCCTCTAACCACTAGGCTACCAGCCTCCTCTAAACACTAGGCTACCTGCCTCCTCTAACCACTAGGCTTCCCGCCTCCTCTAACCACTAGGCTACCTGCCTCCTCTAACCACTAGGTTACCTGCCTCCTCTAACCACTAGGCTACCTGCCTCCTCTAACCACTAGGCTACCTGCCTCCTCTAACCACTAGGTTACCTGCCTCCTCTAACCACTAGGCTACCTGCCTCCTCTAACCACTAGGCTACCTGCCTCCTCTAACCACTAGGATACCTGCCTCCTCTAACCACTAGGCTACCTGCCTCCTCTAACCACTAGGCTACCTGCCTCCTCTAACCACTAGGCTACCTGCCTCCTCTAACCACTAGGTTACCTGCCTCCTCTAACCACTAGGCTACCTGCCTCCTCTAACCACTAGGCTGCCCCGCCTCCTCTAACCACTAGGCTACCTGCCTCCTCTAACCACTAGGCTGCCCCGCCTCCTCTAACCACTAGGCTACCTGCCTCCTCTAACCACTAGGCTACCTGCCTCCTCTAACCACTAGGCTACCTGCCTCCTCTAACCACTAGGTTACCTGCCTCCTCTAACCACTAGGCTACCTGCCTCCTCTAACCACTAGGCTGCCCCGCCTCCTCTAACCACTAGGCTACCTGCCTCCTCTAACCACTAGGCTGCCCCGCCTCCTCTAACCACTAGGCTACCTGCCTCCTCTAACCACTAGGCTACCTGCCTCCTCTAACCACTAGGCTACCTGCCTCCTCTAACCACTAGGCTACCTGCCTCCTCTAACCACTAGGCTACCTGCCTCCTCTAACCACTAGGTTACCTGCCTCCTCTAACCACTAGGCTACCTGCCTCCTCTAACCACTAGGCTACCTGCCTCCTCTAACCACTAGGATACCTGCCTCCTCTAACCACTAGGCTACCTGCCTCCTCTAACCACTAGGCTACCTGCCTCCTCTAACCACTAGGCTACCTGCCTCCTCTAACCACTAGGTTACCTGCCTCCTCTAACCACTAGGCTGCCCCGCCTCCTCTAACCACTAGGCTACCTGCCTCCCCAAATGCACAACCTTTCCACTTCACAGAAGTCTTGGTCAGTCTGCAACCTTCTCATTCCTTTCTCACATCTCAGTCTTTGAAAACGGCTACTTTTTCAGAATGTATTCATTGAATTTATTGTTTAAAGCCTAAATGTTATAGATAGAAACCACTTACATTACAATCCTGTCTAAAGCACCGTCATGTTACTTCTTAGAAAAAGGTGGTCTTATAAAGCCGTATGCCTTCGGAAGTATCCAATTCCTTTTAAAAAATAATTGAAATGTCAATGACAATCTGTTTATTCTTGTAGATTCATTCACTTTACTGTGTATTAATCATGTCAGTCTTCAAAGGCTTTTAAAACCCCGTTTTGAAACCGCACCAAACGGTGCAAATCTTATTAACATCTTAAAAGAGAGGCCTTTTTTTTTGTACCCGTTGTTGATCTTGTAATAAATTATATCTATGATGTCATTGAAAGAAGTCCAATAGGCTGTGTGTACACACCAAATGGCACCCTATTCCCTATACAGCGCACTACTTTTTACCTGGGCCCACAGGATATAATGCACCATATAGGGAATAGGGTGTCATTTGGGATGCATGCTGTTATTGAGGATGTGTCTTCAATCTTCAGATCAACCTGAAATGGCAACCCTATTCCCTATACTATACACTATTCCCTATACTATACACTATTCCCTATACTATACCCTATTCCATAACAATGTGCTCTACTTTGGACTAGAACTCTATGTGCTCTTCTCAAAATATGTTGTGTTATTGTCAGGTAGAAACTACAACCACCATTAACCAATACAACCTGACCAGAAGTGTTGTTGTCACGTAGAAAATATAACCATTAACCAATACAACCCGACCAGAAGTGTTGTTGTCACATAGAAAATATATCCATTAACCAATACAACCCGACCAGAAGTGTTGTTGTCACGTAGAAAATATAACCATTAACCAATACAACCCAACTGGAAGTGTTGTTGTCACGTAGAAAATATAACCATTAACCAATACAACCCTTCTGGAAGTGTTATTGTCACGTAGAAAATATAACCATTAACCAATACAACCCAACTGGAAGTGTTGTTGTCACGTAGAAAATATAACCATTAACCAATACAACCCAACTGGAAGTGTTGTTGTCACGTAGAAAATATAACCATTAACCAATACAACCCAACTGGAAGTGTTATTGTCACGTAGAAAATATAACCATTAACCAATACAACCCAACTGGAAGTGTTGTTGTCACGTAGAAAATATAACCATTAACCAATACAACCCAACTGGAAGTGTTATTGTCACGTAGAAAATATAACCATTAACCAATACAACCCAACTGGAAGTGTTGTTGTCACGAAGAAAATATAACCATTAACCAATACAACCCAACTGGAAGTGTTATTGTCACGTAGAAAATATATCCATTAACCAATACAACCCAACTGGAAGTGTTATTGTATATACCACACTTAATACACTGCCAGGGATCCTACACAAAGAAATCAAACCGAAAGTGTTAATGCCACATAGAAATGTTAAGAATGACACAGCGTTTCATTGTTGTTTTCCCTTCATTGGCTGTAAATCACTTTTATTCCAGATAAAATATTTTGTTTGCGTCCCTAATTGCAACCTATTCCCTAGGTAGTACACTACTTTTGACCAGAGCCCATATCAAAAGTAGTGCACTGTGTAGGTGCCATTTTGGGATGTAGGATATTTTCTCACCGGTACAAAGGGAGAGTGTGGCTCAGAGGGCTGCATTGCGAATTCCATTTCCTCACAGAGGAAGTCACCTTTTGAGTGAGGCCACGGCTGTGCCCAACACATTATGAGAGGGACACTAACATGGAAAGTTGGGCGTTTTTACAGCTCCAATGTTTGTTACAACTACGAGTTTGTCTAAGAAGTACATTAGAATGAGGATTAAAACATATATATATATATATATATATATATATATATATATATATATACACATTATATACATTAGAATGAGGATTAAAACATATATATATATATATATATATATATATATATATATATATATATATATATATATATATATTATATACATTATATACATATACATTAGAATGAGGATTTTGTCTAAGAAATACATTAGAATGAGGATTTTGTCTAAGGAATACATTAGAGTGATGATTTAAAAAAAAATATATATATATATAATGTATTGTATGAATCCTATGAATTTAAATTTACATTTAAATAATAAAAAACGATTAAAACTGTCCACTCTATGCAATGATGATCCTCATAGTTTACAGTCTAATGTGGCTTTTTAACTCACACTTTTAAGTCTTAACTAGTTCCTATGTTATATCTGAGGGCTCTTTCCTCCCAGAAGTTGGGACTTTATCTTCTCAAACTTTCCTCCCAAAAACGGTCTGAAGATTTAAAGGTCATACTGTGATCCTTTAAACTACTCTGACAGTACTTCCTCTCGACCCTTCATTGATAGTCGCCCCTGAAAAGAAAAATAAATGAAACGTTGTCTCCCCAATTTATAATTACTATTCTGACAAGTCCCAGACACACATACAGAAGTCCCCAGCAGCCAAGCAAGCAGACAGGCAGTGAGGCAGAGAGACAGGCAGGCAGAGAGACAGGGAGGCAGAGAGACAGGGAGGCAGAGAGGCAGGCAGGCAGGCAGAGAGACAGGCAGGCAGGCAGAGAGACAGGCAAGCAGACAGGCAGGGAGGCAGAGAGACAGGCAGGCAGAGAGACAGACAGGCAGAGAGACAGGCAGGCAGAGAGACACAGACAGGCAGGCCGAGAGGCAGGCAGGCCGAGAGGCAGGCAGGCCGAGAGGCAGGCCAAGAGACAGGCAGGCAGACAGACAGGCAGGCAGAGAGACACAGACAGGCAGGCCGAGAGGCAGGCAGGCCAAGAGACAGGCAGGCAGAGAGACAGGCAGGCCAAGAGACAGGCAGGCAGAGAGACAGGCAGGCAGAGAGACACAGACATTCAGGCCGAGAGGCAGGCAGGCCGAGAGACAGGCAGGCAGAGAGACAGGCAGGCAGGAGACAGGATGCTATTAGCATACACTTCAGCACTCCCCATGCATAACCTTAGAATGTGTCCCAAACGGCACCATATTCCCTATAAGTAGTGCATTACTTTATACCAGAGTTGGCACCCTATTCCCTATATAGTGCACTACTTTATACCAGAGTTGGCACCCTATTCCCTATATAGTGCACTACTTTTCATCAGAACCCTATGGATCCTGGTCAAAAGTAGTGCGCTATATATAGGGAATAGGGTGCCGTTCGGGATGCAGGCCTAAACTGTGATTAACCCCAGGTTATTTTGGACCTTCTTGTCTGTCAAGCCTGAAGTCGCTGTGTGTGACGCCAGGATGATTGGAGGGACCTACTGGTTTGGCAAGCCACTAATAGTTCACACTCCTCTAGGCTCTGAGAAATTGCGAGGCTCAGCATCTTTTCCCTGAATGGCCAGATAATTCAAATGTCTCTCTCTCCTTCTTAAAGTGGTGGCAGAAGGAAGGACGGGAGTGATGGAGAGAGAGGAAGAGAGCGAGAGAAACAGCGACGGAGTGGGAGAGAGGAAGAGAGAGAGGAAGAGAGCGAGAGAAACAGCGAAGGAGTGGGAGAGAGGAAGAGAGCGAGAGAGACAGTGAGGGAGTGGGAGAGAGAGGAAGAGAGCGAGAGAGACAGTGAGGGAGTGGGGGAGAGAGAGAGAGAGAGGAAGAGAGCGAGAGGGAGTGGGAGAGAGAGGAAGAGAGCGAGAGAAACAGCGACGGAGTGGGAGAGAGGAAGAGAGCGAGAGAGACAGTGAGGGAGTGGGAGAGAGAGGAAGAGAGAGAGGAAGAGAGCGAGAGAAACAGCGACGGAGTGAGGGAGAGAGCGAGAGAGACAGTGAGGGAGTGGGAGAGAGAGGAAGAGAGCGAGAGAGACAGTGAGGGAGTGGGGGAGAGAGAGAGAGAGAGAGAGGAAGAGAGCGAGAGGGAGTGGGAGAGAGAGGAAGAGAGCGAGAGAGACAGCGAGGGAGTGGGAGAGAGAGAGAGAGAGGAAGAGAGCGAGAGGGAGTGGGAGAGAGAGGAAGAGAGTGAGAGAGACAGCGAGGGAGTGGGAGAGAGAGAGGAGGAAAGAGAGAGAGAGAGAAGGCAAGAGAGAGAGAGTAAGATGGAGAGAGACAGAGAGAGTGGGAGAGAGATATAGACTGAGAGGGAGGGAGGGAGAGAGAGAGAGAGACTGAGAGGGAGGGAGGGAGGGTCAGAGAGAGAGAGAGTAAGATGGAGAGAGACTGAGAGGGAGAGAGAGAGAGAGAGAGGTTAAGTGTATATCCAGTAGTTAAAAACGACCTGTAAACTGGTGTCCGTTGGCGGAAGCGTTCAGTGTGGTAAACAGGAGGGGTGTTTGCACTTGTTCCTGGAGAAACTGCTGTGATGCTAGGAGAAATGGAAGTTATACCTGTATCTGGTCTATCATATTTTATTCATATAATACAATATTATGTACAGTATGAGTTGGAACATGACAGAAAAACAGTAACTGACTGTTGCCTTGTAGTCTTTCTGAGGGTGTTGTTGAGGACAGTAACTGACCGTTGTCTTGTAGTCTTTCTGAGGGTGTTGTTGAGGACAAGACTGTTGTCTTGTAGTCTTTCTGAGGGTGTTGTTGAGGACAGTAACTGACCGTTGTCTTGTAGTCTTTCTGAGGGTGTTGTTGAGGACAGTAACTGACCGTTGTCTTGTAGTCTTTCTGAGGGTGTTGTTGAGGACAGTAACTGACTGTTGTCCTGTAGTCTTTCTGAGGGTGTTGTTGAGGACAGTAACTGACCGTTGTCTTGTAGTCTTTCTGAGGGTGTTGTTGAGGACAGTAACTGACTGTTGTCCTGTAGTCTTTCTGAGGGTGTTGTTGAGGACAGTAACTGACCGTTGTCTTGTAGTCTTTCTGAGGGTGTTGTTGAGGACAGTAACTGACTGTTGTCTTGTAGTCTTTCTGAGGGTGTTGTTGAGGATAGTAACTGACTGTTGTCTTGTAGTCTTTCTGAGGGTGTTGTTGAGGACAGTAACTGACTGTTGTCTTGTTGTCTTTCTGAGGGTGTTGTTGAGGACAAGACTGTTGTCTTGTAGTCTTTCTGAGGGTGTTGTTGAGGACAGTAACTGACCGGTGTCTTGTAGTCTTTCTGAGGGTGTTGTTGAGGACAGTAACTGACCGTTGTCTTGTAGTCTTTCTGAGGGTGTTGTTGAGGACAGCAACTGACCGTTGTCTTGTAGTCTTTCTGAGGGTGTTGTTGAGGACAGTAACTGACCGGTGTCTTGTAGTCTTTCTGAGGGTGTTGTTGAGGACAGTAACTGACCGGTGTCTTGTAGTCTTTCTGAGGGTGTTGTTGAGGACAGTAAATGACCGTTGTCTTGTAGTCTTTCTGAGGGTGTTGTTGAGGACAGTAACTGACTGTTGTCTTGTAGTCTTTCTGAGGGTGTTGTTGAGGACAGTAACTGACTGTTGTCTTGTAGTCTTTCTGAGGGTGTTGTTGAGGACAGTAACTGACTGTTGTCTTGTAGTCTTTCTGAGGGTGTTGTTGAGGACAGTAACTGACCGGTGTCTTGCAGTCTTTCTGAGGGTGTTGTTGAGGACAGTAACTGACCGTTGTCTTGCAGTCTTTCTGACGGTGTTGTTGAGGACAGTAACTAACTGTTGTCTTGTAGTCTTTCTGAGGGTGTTGTTGAGGACAGTAACTAACTGTTGTCTTGTAGTCTTTCTGAGGGTGTTGTTGAGGACAGTAACTGACTGTTGTCTTGTAGTCTTTCTGAGGGTGTTGTTGAGGACAGTAAATGACCGTTGTCTTGTAGTCTTTCTGAGGGTGTTGTTGAGAACATTAACTGACTGTTGTCCTGTAGTCTTTCTGAGGGTGTTGTTGAGGACAGTAACTTCTCTTGTACTAGATGTTCAGTAGCTACACAGGGCTTTCCCTTTTCTGTCACTGAGACAAGTCACTGGCTCCCAGCAGTGCTTTAGCTCGGAACTGCATTTAGTCATGGAGCAGAATGGCACTACCCCAATCACAGTGTCTTTCATCTCGCCAATTTAAACAGACGTTTGACCCCAGACCCCGGCCTAATGTGTTTTTGCTATGTGGGCTCCTGGCTTCACAAATGTCACGGGGGTGGGGGGGGGGGGGGGGGGGGGGGGGGGGGGGGGTGAGAGAGACTCTGGAGGCTCTGTGTGTTTGTGTGTGTGTTTGATTTGTGTGTCTCCAACCTCTGCAGTTTGCTCTGTTAACTTCCCCCGTTGGGAGATAGATTGTGGTGTGCCTGAACCATAACCTAAGCCCCCAGCGCTGGCAGGATCCCCTCCCCGTGGGTGAGCTCTCCTGCTGGGGCCTGGGGATCACAAGTCTGGCGTCTGCTGCTCTGCTGACCTGGGTCCAACTGGTGAGGCAACTGTGTACGGGGACGGGGACGGGGACGGGGAACGGGGACGGGGGGGGGGGGAGTGCCACATATCTGGATGCCCGGGCCGCGTGAGGCAGGGGCCAGCCTGAGACAGTTGGGGGCCGCGTGAGGCAGGGGCCAGCCTGAGACAGTTGGGGGCCGCGTGAGGCAGGGGGGGGGGGCAGCCCTGACAAATGTTCCCTTGGGCGCTGCGACTCGGCATGCTGGAGTTGGAGGGGCGCTGACAATTTATTACCAAACATATTGGTATTTTAGGGTGCAGCTGACTTAGATTTACTGTAGTGGTGGTGTTGGTGGCAGTAGGAAGGCCCCGTTTCTCTCTCTCTCCTTCTCTAGAGAGAGACAGACCAGGCCATATGAGCACTGTTAGCCACCTGACAGAGCGGTTACCCACCAGACAGAGACAGACCGTTAGACACCAGACAGAGAAGTTAGCCACCAGACAGAGAGAGACCGTTAGACACCAGACAGAGAAGTTAGCCACCAGACAGAGAGAGACCGTTAGCCACCAGACAGAGAGGAGAGACCGTTAGCCACCAGACAGAAAGAGAGAGACTGTTAGCCACCAGACAGAGAAAGAGAGACCGTTAGCCACCAGACAGAAAGAGAGAGACCGTTAGCCACCAGACAGAGAAAGAGAGACCATTAGCCACCAGACAGAGAAGTTAGCCACCAGACAGAGAGAGACCGTTAGACACCAGACAGAGAAGTTAGCCACCAGACAGAGAGAGACCGTTAGCCACCAGACAGAGAGGAGAGACCGTTAGCCACCAGACAGAAAGAGAGAGACTGTTAGCCACCAGACAGAGAAAGAGAGACCGTTAGCCACCAGACAGAAAGAGAGAGACCGTTAGCCACCAGACAGAGAAAGAGAGACCATTAGCCACCAGACAGAAAGAGAGAGACTGTTAGCCACCAGACAGAAAAAGAGAGACCATTAGCCACCAGACAGAGAGAGACCGTTAGCCACCAGACAGAGAGAGAGAGAGACCGTTAGCCACCAGACAGAGAGAGAGAAACTGTTAGCCACCAGACAGAGAGAGACCATTAGCCACCAGACAGAGAGAGACTGTTAGCCACCAGACAGAGAGAGACCGTTAGCCACCAGACAGAGAGAGACCATTAGCCACCAGACAGAGTGAGACCGTTAGCCACCAGACAGAGAGAGACCGTTAGCCACCAGACAGAAAGAGACCATTAGCCACCAGACAGAGAGAGACCATTAGCCACCAGACAGATTGAGACCGTTAGCCACCAGACAGAGAGAGACCGTTAGCCACCAGACAGAAAGAGACCATTTGCCACCAGACAGAGGGAGACCATTAGCCACCAGACAGAGTGACTAGAGACACTGCATAGGGAATAGGGTACCATGTGACTAGAGACACTACATAGGAAATAGAGTACCATTTGACTAGAGACACTACATAGGGAATAGGGTGTCATGTGACTAGAGACACTACATAGGGAATAGGGTACCAGTTGGGATGCAGTTTGTTTTTACCCCAGCTCTTGCTAAATGAGGCAGATGTAAATGTAAACATATTGTCACAACTCTGGTCTAAACTAAGACAATTAGCCTTTTTCACAGATTGTTCCCAGTTGCTTAATTGTTTCCTTTTGGGTATTTTTATATGGTTAATGCAAGCGAAAGGCAGTAGCACAAAGTCAGTGTCTACACAGTGTTAGAAATCACAATACACCTAACAGTTATTTGTTTATTTGTTTAGCCTATTTTTCAACAACAACAGTAGGTCAACAACAACAACAGTAGGTCATCAACAACAACAGTAGGTCATCATCAACAACAGTAGGTCATCAACAACAGTAGGTCAACAACAACAACAGTAGGTCATCATCAACAACAGTAGGTCATCAACAACAGTAGGTCAACAACAACAGTAGGTCATTAACAACAACAGTAGGTCATCAACAACAGTAGGTCAACAACAACAACAGTAGGTCATCATCAACAACAGTAGGTCATCAACAACAGTAGGTCAACAACAACAGTAGGTCATCAACAACAACAGTAGGTCATCATCAACAACAGTAGGTCATCAACAACAGTAGGTCAACAACAACAGTAGGTCATCAACAACAACAGTAGGTCATCAACAACAGTAGGTCATCACAACAACAACAACAAGGTCAGTAGGTCATCAACAACAACAGTAGGTCATCAACAACAGTAGGTCATCAACAACAGTAGGTCATCAACAACAACAGTAGGTCATCATCAACAACAGTAGGTCATCAACAACAGTAGGTCAACAACAACAGTAGGTCAACAACAACAGTAGGTCATCAACAACAGTAGGTCAACAACAACAGTAGGTCAACAACAACAGTAGGTCAACAACAACAGTAGGTCATCAACAACAGTAGGTTAACACCAACAGTAGGTCATCAACAACAGTAGGTCAACACCAACTGTAGGTCATCAACAACAGTAGGTCAACAACAACAGTAGGTCATCAACAACAACAGTAGGTCAACAACAACAGTAGGTCAACAACAACAGTAGGTCAAATCAAATCAAATCAAATTTTATTTGTCACATACACATGGTTAGCAGATGTTAATGCGAGTGTAGCGAAATGCTTGTGCTTCTAGTTCCGACAATGCAGTAATAACAAGTAATCTAACTAACAATTCCAAAACTACTGTCTTGTACACAGTGTAAGGGGATAAAGAATATGTACATAAGGATATATGAACAGTGATGGTACAGAACAACAGTAGGTCAACAACAACAGTAGGTCATCAACAACAGTAGGTACAAATGACAACAGTAGGTAAACAAAGTGGCATAGTATAACAACAGTGGCTAGTGATACATGTATTACATAAGGATACCGTCGATGATATAGAGTACAGTATATACGTATGCGTATGAGATGAATAATGTAGGGTAAGTAACATTTATATAAGGTAGCATTGTTTAAAGTGGCTAGTGATATATTTACATCATTTCCCATCAATTCCCATTATTAAAGTGGCTGGAGTTGAGTCAGTGTCAGTGTGTTGGCAGCAGCCACTCAGTGTTAGTGGTGGCTGTTTAACAGTCTGATGGCCTTGAGATAGAAGCTGTTTTTCAGTCTCTCGGTCCCAGCTTTGATGCACCTGTACTGACCTCGCCTTCTGGATGATAGCGGGGTGAACAGGCAGTGGCAACAACAACAACAGTAGGTCACCAACAACAGTCAACAACAACAGTAGGTCATCAACAACAGTAGGTCAACAACAACAACAGTGGTTGATGTCCTTGATGATCTTTATGGCCTTCCTGTGACATCGGGTGGTGTAGGTGTCCTGGAGGGCAGGTAGTTTGCCCCCGGTGATGCGTTGTGCAGACCTCACTACCCTCTGGAGAGCCTTACGGTTGAGGGCGGTGCAGTTGCCATACCAGGCGGTGATACAGCCCGCCAGGATGCTCTCGATTGTGCATCTGTAGAAGTTTGTGAGTGCTTTTGGTGACAAGCCGAATTTCTTCAGCCTCCTGAGGTCATCAACAACAGTAGGTCAACAACAACAGTAGGTCATCAACAACAACAGTAGGTCATCAACAACAGTAGGTCAACAACAACAGTAGGTCATCAACAACAGTAGGTCAACAACAACAGTAGGTCA
This sequence comes from Oncorhynchus clarkii lewisi, assembly GCF_045791955.1. NCBI lineage: Eukaryota > Metazoa > Chordata > Actinopteri > Salmoniformes > Salmonidae > Oncorhynchus > Oncorhynchus clarkii. Next base: position 4,605,315 of record NC_092157.1, read on the forward strand.
TCAACAACAGTAGGTCAACAACAACAGTAGGTCATCAACAACAACAGTAGGTCATCAACAACAGTAGGTCAACAACAACAGTAGGTCATCAACAACAGTAGGTTAACACCAACAGTAGGTCATCAACAACAGTAGGTCAACACCAACTGTAGGTCATCAACAACAGTAGGTCAACAACAACAGTAGGTCAACAACAACAGTAGGTCATCAACAACAGTAGGTCAACACCAACTGTAGGTCATCAACAACAGTAGGTCAACAACAACAGTAGGTCATCAACAACAACAGTAGGTCATCATCAACAACAGTAGGTCATCAACAACAGTAGGTCAACAACAACAGTAGGTCATCAACAACAGTAGGTCAACAACAACAACAGTAGGTCATCAACAACAGTAGGTCATCAACAACAGTAGGTCATCAACAACAGTAGGTCATCAACAACAGTAGGTCACCAACAACAACAGTAGGTCACCAACAACAACAGTAGGTCATCAACAACAGTAGGTCATCAACAACAGTAGGTCATCAACAACAGTAGGTCATCAACAACAGTAGGTCAACAACAACAACAGTAGGTCATCAACAACAGTAGGTCATCAACAACAGTAGGTCATCAACAACAGTAGGTCATCAACAACAGTAGGTCAACAACAACAGTAGGTCATCAACAACAGTAGGTCAACAACAACAGTAGGTCAACAACAACAGTAGGTCAACAACAACAGTAGGTCATCAACAACAACAGTAGGTCATCAACAAGGTCATCATCAACAGTAGGTCATCACAACAACAACAGTAGGTAGGTCAACAACAACAGTAGGTCGACAACAACAGTAGGTCATTAACAACAGTAGGTTAACACCAACTGTAGGTCATCAACAACAGTAGGTCATCAACAACAGTAGGTCACCAACAACAACAGTAGGTCATCATCAACAACAGTAGGTCAACAACAACAGTAGGTCAACAACAACAACAGTAGGTCACCAACAACAGTAGGTCAACAACAACAGTAGGTCATCAACAACAGTAGGTCAACAACAACAACAGTAGGTCACCAACAACAACAACAACAACAGTAGGTCAACAACAACAGTAGGTCAACAACAACAGTAGGTCATCAACAACTGTAGGTCATCAACAACAACAGTAGGTCATCATCAACAGTAGGTCATCAACAAAAGTAGGGTCAAACAACAACAGTAGGTCACAACAGTAGGTCAAGGTCAACAACAGTAGGTCAACAACAACAACAACAGTAGGTCAACAACAACAGTAGGTCAACAACAACAGTAGGTCAACAACAACAACAGTAGGTCATCAACAACAGTAGGTCATCAACAACAGTAGGTCAACAACAACAGTAGGTCATCAACAACAGTAGGTCAACAACAACAGTAGGTCAACAACAACAGTAGGTCAACAACAACAGTAGGTCATCAACAACTAGTAGGTCATAGGTCAACAACAACAGTAGGTCATAGGTCATAGGTCAACAACAACAGTAGGTCAACAACAGTAGGTCAACAACAACAGTAGGTCACCAACAACAACAGTAGGTCACCAACAACAACAGTAGGTCAACAACAACAGTAGGTCAACAACAACAGTAGGTCACCAACAACAGTAGGTCATCAACAACAGTAGGTCATCAACAACAGTAGGTTAACACCAACTGTAGGTCATCAACAACAGTAGGTCATCAACAACAGTAGGTCATCAACAACAGTAGGTCATCAACAACAGTAGGTCACCAACAACAGTAGGTCACCAACAACAGTAGGTCACCAACAACAACAGTAGGTCATCAACAACAGTAGGTCATCAACAACAGTAGGTCACCAACAACAACAGTAGGTCATCAACAACAGTAGGTCAACAACAACAGTAGGTCATCAACAACAGTAGGTCAACAACAACAACAGTAGGTCATCAACAACAGTAGGTCAACAACAACAGTAGGTCATCAACAACAGTAGGTCAACAACAACAACAGTAGGTCAACAACAAAGGTCTCATTTGGACACCAGGGCTAGCAAATTATTCTGCAACCAATCACCGAGAAAGAAAGAAAGAAAGAAAGAAATAAAGAAAGAGGATATAGATCCAGCTTTATCTAACATCTTGAACATCTTCCGCTCATTTAGTCTCTCCGTCCATTTAATTTCTCCATCCATTTTTAAACCCACTGACTCTGGTCTAAAGTAGTGCACATCATAGGGAATAGGGTTCTATTTGGGACACGGTGACTGTATGTTCCCAGTGTTCATTATAACCTGTGTCATACTCATTGAAGGCAGTAGTGATGTCTCGTTCTGTTTCATTCTGAGTAATAGGTCTCTGAAGTGTGCGTGTTTGGCTTTTGTCGGGTCAGAAGAGACCAGTAATGTATCTGTGGGAGGAGGGGAGAGCAGGGGAGACCAGTAATGTGTCTGTGGAAGGGGGGAGAGACCTGTAATGTGTCTGTGGGAGGGGGGAGAGACCTGTAATGTGTCTGTGGGAGGGGGGAGAGCAGGGGAGACCAGTAATGTGTCTGTGGGAGAGCAGGGGAGACCAGTAATGTGTCTGTGGGAGTGGGGGGGAGACCAGTAATGTATCTGTGGGAGGGGGGAGAGACCTGTAATGTGTCTGTGGGAGGGGGGAGAGCAGGGGAGACCAGTAATGTGTCTGTGGGAGTGGGGGGGAGACCAGTAATGTATCTGTGGGAGGAGGGGGAGACCTGTAATGTGTCTGTGGGAGTGGGGGGAAACCTGTAATGTATCTGTTGGAGGGGGGGGGGGGGCAGGGGAGACCTGTAATGTGTCTGTGGGAGGGGGGGGGAGCAGGGGAGACCTGTAATGTGTCTGTGGGAGGGGGGAGAGCAGGGGAGACCAGTAATGTGTCTGTGGGAGTGGGGGGGAGACCAGTAATGTATCTATGGGAGGAGGGGGAGACCTGTAATGTGTCTGTGAGAGGGGGAGACCAGTAATGTGTCTGTGGGAGGGGGGGAGACTAGTAATGTGTCTGTGGGAGGGGGGGAGCAGGGGAGACCAGTAACGTATCAACATTAGAAACGTATCAACATTTGTAACGTATCAACATTAGAAACGTATCAACATTAGTAACGTAGCAACATTAGAAACGTATCAACATTAGGGAACGTATCAACATTAGGTAACGTATAAACATTAGGGAACGTATCAACATTAGAAACGTATCAACATTAGAAACGTATCAACATTAGAAACGTATCAACATTAGGGAACGTATCAACATTAGGGAACATATCAACATTAGGAACATATCAACATTAGGTAACGTATCCACATTGGGGAACGTATCAACATTAGAAACGTATCAACATTAGTAACGTATCAACATTAGAAACGTATCAACATTAGAAACGTATCAACATTAGAAACGTATCAACATTAGAAACGTATCAACATTAGGGAACGTATCAACATTAGAAACGTATCAACATTAGAAACGTATCAACATTAGAAACGTATAAACATTAGGGAACGTATCAACATTAGGGAACATATCAACATTAGAAACGTATCAACATTAGGGAACGTATCAACATTAGGGAACATATCAACATTAGGGAACATATCAACATTAGGTAACGTATCCACATTGGGGAACGTATCAACATTAGAAACGTATCAACATTAGTAACGTATCAACATTAGAAACGTATCAACATTAGAAACGTATCAACATTAGAAACGTATCAACATTAGGGAACGTGTCAACATTAGAAACGTATCAACATTAGAAATGTATCAACATTAGAAACGTATAAACATTAGGGAACGTATCAACATTAGGGAACATATCAACATTAGGAACATCAACATTAGAAACGTATCAACATTAGTGAACGTATCAACATTAGAAACGTATCAACATTAGGGAACGTATCAACATTAGACATGTATCAACATTAGGGAACGTATCAACATTAGGGAACATATCAACATTAGAAACGTATCAACATTAGAAACGTATCAACATTAGGGAACGTATCAACATTAGGAACGTATCAACATTAGGGAACGTATCAACATTGGGGAACGTATCAACATTAGAAACGTATCAACATTAGTAACGTATCAACATTAGAAACGTATCAACATTAGAAACGTATCAACATTAGAAACGTATCAACATTAGAAACGTATCAACATTAGGGAACGTATCAACATTAGAAACGTATCAACATTAGAAACGTATCAACATTAGAAACGTATAAACATTAGGGAATGTATCAACATTAGGGAACATATCAACATTAGGAACATCAACATTAGAAACGTATCAACATTAGCGAACGTATCAACATTAGAAACATATCAACATTAGGGAACGTATCAACATTAGAAATGTATCAACATTAGGGAACGTATCAACATTAGGGAACATATCAACATTAGAAACGTATCAACATTAGAAACGTATCATCATTAGGGAACGTATCAACATTAGGAACGTATCAACATTAGGGAACGTATCAACATTAGAAACGTATCAACATTAGAAACGTATCAACATTAGAAACGTATCAACATTAGAAACGTATCAACATTAGGGAACATATAAACATCAGAAACGTATCAAAACGTTATTAAGTATATTGTTTTAGCTCAAGCTTTTCAGCTGAAAGGCCTGTCTTTAGAGTTAATACTGTACGTTGATACATTTTGTCTTCCCTCATAGGAACAAAATGTGTTTTGGCTTAATTTGAAACATTTTCTCCCTCTATGTTTAGTTTGAAACCAACATAGCCACTACAATCAGGTCAGCATTATTCATCTAGGAACGTAATGTCTACTAAGGTTAACCATTGCCTTTCTTCCATTGGGCCTGTGGAGGGAACAGTCCAGTGTGATTTTCATGTGGGGGGGGTATGCAACAGTATTTATGTTTATTACTCTTCAGGGTCCTAGTCTAAAGTAGTGCACTATCTAGGGAATAGGGCTCTGGTCTAAAGTAGTGCACTATGTAGGGAATCGGGCTCTGGTGTAAAGTAGTGCACTATGTAGGGAATCGGGCTCTGGTGTAAAGTAGTGCACTATGTAGGGAATAGGGCTCTGGTCTAAAGTAGTGCACTATGTAGGGAATAGGGCTCTGGTCTAAAGTAGTGCACTATGTAGGGAATAGGGCTCTGGTGTAAAGTAGTGCACTATGTAGGGAATAGGGCTCTGGTGTAAAGTAGTGCACTATGTAGGGAATAGGGCTCTGGTGTAAAGTAGTGCACTATGTAGGGAATAGGGCTCTGATGTAAAGTAGTGCACTATTTAGGGAATAGGGCTCTGGTGTAAAGTAGTGCACTATGTAGGGAATAGGCTCTGGTCTAAAGTAGTGCACTATGTAGGGAATAGGGCTCTGGTGTAAAGTAGTGCACTATGTAGGGAATAGGGCTCTGGTCTAAAGTAGTGCACTATGTAGGGAATAGGGCTCTGGTCTAAAGTAGTGCACTATGTAGGGAATAGGGCTCTGGTGTAAAGTAGTGCACTATGTAGGGAATAGGGCTCTGGTGTAAAGTATTGCACTATGTAGGGAATAGGGCTCTGGTGTAAAGTAGTGCACTATCTAGGGAATAGGGCTCTGGTGTAAAGTAGTGCACTATGTAGGGAATAGGGCTCTGGTGTAAAGTAGTGCACTATGTAGGGAATAGGGCTCTGGTGTAAAGTAGTGCACTATCTAGGGAATAGGGCTCTGGTGTAAAGTAGTGCACTATGTAGGGAATAGGGCTCTGGTCTAAAGTAGTGCACTATGTAGGGAATAGGGCTCTGGTCTAAAGTAGTGCACTATGTAGGGAATAGGGCTCTGGTCTAAAGTAGTGCACTATGTAGGGAATAGGGCTCTGGTGTAAAGTAGTGCACTATGTAGGGAATAGGGCTCTGGTGTAAAGTAGTGCACTATGTAGGGAATAGGGCTCTGGTCTAAAGTAGTGCACTATCTAGGGAATAGGGCTCTGGTGTAAAGTAGTGCACTATGTAGGGAATAGGGCTCTGGTGTAAAGTAGTGCACTATCTAGGGAATAGGGCTCTGGTGTAAAGTAGTGCACTATGTAGGGAATAGGGCTCTGGTGTAAAGTAGTGCACTATCTAGGGAATAGGGCTCTGGTGTAAAGTAGTGCACTATGTAGGGAATAGGGCTCTGGTGTAAAGTAGTGCACTATCTAGGGAATAGGGCTCTGGTGTAAAGTAGTGCACTATCTAGGGAATAGGGCTCTGGTGTAAAGTAGTGCACTATGTAGGGAATAGGGCTCTGGTGTAAAGTAGTGCACTATCTAGGGAATAGGGCTCTGGTGTAAAGTAGTGCACTATCTAGGGAATAGGGCTCTGGTCTAAAGTAGTGCACTATCTAGGGAATAGGGCTCTGGTGTAAAGTAGTGCACTATGTAGGGAATAGGGTGTCATTTGGGGAACGTCCCCCTGGTGTTTGTTTATGTGGAATTCTATCTTGGCTCTAACTTTCATTCACCACTTGAAAGCACTTGAACTTTCTACTAATTTCCCTCGGGGGACTGGGATATTATCTCTCTGGGCTGTCAGAATCGCTTCTAGTGGTGACAACTTGTCATTATCAAACAATTTGTCATTAGAGTGAAATAGTGTAAAAGTAATGTTTGGATGGATGGTTTAGTTAATGCTTTCTCTTGACTACCAATGCTGCTCTGCTCCCTCAGATTGTCACTAGGAGATAGCTGTATTCTCTTCTATTGAAATTATCTACGTTTTATTCTTCATTATTTGATCATCAAACAAGCTTTGGTTGACTAGTAGGGCCAGAGGTTTTAATTCAAAATCAATGCAAATATTTTCAGGTTTTTGAATATTGACAAAACTTCTAGTTTTGAAACATTCAATATATATTTTTTGTTTCAACTATGGAAAGTCAGTTTAAGAACAAATTCTTATTTTCAATGATGGCCTAGGAACAGTGGGTTAACTGCTTTGTTCTGGTGCAGAACAACAGATTTTTACCTTACCAGCTTGGGGATTTGATCTTGCAACCTTTCGGTTACTAGTCCAACGCTCTAACCACTAGGATATCAGTCCAACGCTCTAACCACTAGGATATCTGCCCCCCCCCCAAATGTGTTTACTACTCCTATGTAATTGTTGTATGTTGAACAGGAGACAGAACGTATTTGTTGATAAGCTTTTGGCTTTAACAAAGTAATCATACGAAAACCTCAATAACAATGGCAAATGGCAAATGTAGAAAAATGCAGTTTTTCCTCTTTTTTCCCCCCTCACAATCACCAATGGCTCTTTCTTTCACTCTCTAATTATCTGAAGTTACAAAGGGCATTCTCTGCAGCTCAGTTATTTGGCAAAGGAAACCGGTCCACATTCAACGAGAACGAAGGGAAACAAGAAAGGAAGGCATCTAGAACAGAATATTCAATACCAGCCTTCTAGAACAGAATATTCAATACCAGCCTTCTAGAACACAATATTCAATACCAGCCTTCTAGAACAGAATATTCAATACCAGCCTTCTAGAACAGAATATTAAATACCAGCCTTCTAGAACAGAATATTCAATACCAGCCTTCTAGAACAGAATATTCAATACCAGCCTTCTAGAACAGAATATTCAATACCAGCCTTCTAGAACAGAATATTCAATACCAGCCTTCTAGAATACAATATTCAATACCAGCTGCTCCTTGTAGACAAATGAACATTGAGCTCCAGGTGCCCAGTGTGTTAGACCAGAAGGAAGGCATCTAGAACAGAATATTCAATACCAGCTGCTCCTTGTAGACAAATGAACATTGAGCTCCAGGTGCCCAGTGTGTAAGACCAGAGGAGGTGGCTAACGCATAAAGTTGTGAAGAGGGTTTACACACTTTTATTTCAACTCTCTCTCAGTCTATAGACGGACTACTTGACCAGGTAACACACACACACACACACACTTACACACACACACACACACACACACACACACACACACACACACACACACACACACACACACACACACACACACACACACACACACACACACACAATTGACTTGTGTTCTCAATTGACTTGTGTTCTCAATTGACTTGTGTTCTAAATTGACTTGTGTTCTCAATGACTTGTGTTCTCAATGACTTGTGTTCTCAATGACTTGTGTTCTCAATGACTTGTGTTCTCATTTGACTTGTGTTCTCAATTGACTTGTGTTCTCAATGACTTGTGTTCTCAATGACTTGTGTTCTCAATGACTTGTGTTCTCAATGACTTGTGTTCTCAATGACTTGTGTTCTCATTTGACTTGTGTTCTCATTTGACCTGCTAAAATAGAGGCAAAAGAAGACTTCCATTTAGAGATTTAGAGTTTAACAAGCATTCAATAACTTTCCCCTTCGTAGTCAATTCAATCTCTTAAATCCAACAAGCACCACTTTCAAACGTTTCAGGCTTTGCAGGCGACACACTGATTTGTAATGGATGTTCATGTGTTTGTAGTAGTGGAGAATATAACCTGTTGGCAGTATAGTTGATGTGTTTATAGTAGTGGAGAATATAACCCTAGGCAGTATAGTTGATGTGTTTATAGTAGTGGAGAATATAACCTGTTGGCAGTATAGTTGATGTGTTTATAGTAGTGGAGAATATAACCCTAGGCAGTATAGTTGATGTGTTTATAGTAGTGGAGAATATAACCTGTTGGCAGTATAGTTGATGTGTTTATAGTAGTGGAGAATATAACCTGTTGGCAGTATAGTTGATGTGTTTATAGTAGTGGAGAATATAACCTGTTGGCAGTATAGTTGATGTGTTTGTAGTAGTGGAGAATATAACCTGTTGGCAGTATAGTTGATGTGTTTATAGTAGTGGAGAATATAACCTGTTGGCAGTATAGTTGATGTGTTTGTAGTAGTGGAGAATATAACCTGTTGGCAGTATAGTTGATGTGTTTATAGTAGTGGAGAATATAACCCTAGGCAGTATAGTTGATGTGTTTATAGTAGTGGAGAATATAACCTGTTGGCAGTATAGTTGATGTGTTTATAGTAGTGGAGAATATAACCCTAGGCAGTATAGTTGATGTGTTTATAGTAGTGGAGAATATAACCCTAGGCAGTATAGTTGATGTGTTTATAGTAGTGGAGAATATAACCTGTTGGCAGTATAGTTGATGTGTTTATAGTAGTGGAGAATATAACCCTAGGCAGTATAGTTGATGTGTTTATAGTAGTGGAGAATATAACCTGTTGGCAGTATAGTTGATGTGTTTGTAGTAGTGGAGAATATAACCCTAGGCAGTATAGTTGATGTGTTTATAGTAGTGGAGAATATAACCTGTTGGCAGTATAGTTGATGTGTTTATAGTAGTGGAGAATATAACCTGTTGGCAGTATAGTTGATGTGTTTATAGTAGTGGAGAATATAACCCTAGGCAGTATAGTTGATGTGTTTATAGTAGTGGAGAATATATCCTGTTGGCAGTATAGTTGATGTGTTTATAGTAGTGGAGAATATAACCTGTTGGCAGTATAGTTGATGTGTTTATAGTAGTGGAGAATATATCCCTAGGCAGTATAGTTGATGTGTTTATAGTAGTGGAGAATATAACCCTGTTGGCAGTATAGTTGATGTGTTTATAGTAGTGGAGAATATAACCCTAGGCAGTATAGTTGATGTGTTTATAGTAGTGGAGAATATAACCTGTTGGCAGTATAGTTGATGTGTTTGTAGTAGTGGAGAATATAACCCTAGGCAGTATAGTTGATGTGTTTATAGTAGTGGAGAATATAACCTGTTGGCAGTATAGTTGATGTGTTTATAGTAGTGGAGAATATAACCTGTTGGCAGTATAGTTGATGTGTTTATAGTAGTGGAGAATATAACCCTAGGCAGTATAGTTGATGTGTTTATAGTAGTGGAGAATATATCCTAGTTGGCAGTATAGTTGATGTGTTTATATAGTGGAGAATATAACCTGTTGGCAGTATAGTTGATGTGTTTATAGTAGTGGAGAATATATCCTGTTGGCAGTATAGTTGATGTGTTTATAGTAGTGGAGAATATAACCTGTTGGCAGTATAGTTGATGTGTTTATAGTAGTGGAGAATATAACCCTAGGCAGTATAGTTGATGTGTTTATAGTAGTGGAGAATATAACCCAGTATAGTTGATGTGTTTATAGTAGTGGAGAATATAACAGTATAGTTGATGTGTTTATAGTAGTGGAGAATATAACCTGTTGGCAGTATAGTTGATGTGTTTATAGTAGTGGAGAATATAACCCTAGGCAGTATAGTTGATGTGTTTATAGTAGTGGAGAATATAACCTGTTGGCAGTATAGTTGATGTGTTTGTAGTAGTGGAGAATATAACCCTAGGCAGTATAGTTGATGTGTTTATAGTAGTGGAGAATATAACCTGTTGGCAGTATAGTTGATGTGTTTATAGTAGTGGAGAATATAACCTGTTGGCAGTATAGTTGATGTGTTTATAGTAGTGGAGAATATAACCCTAGGCAGTATAGTTGATGTGTTTATAGTAGTGGAGAATATATCCTGTTGGCAGTATAGTTGATGTGTTTATAGTAGTGGAGAATATAACCTGTTGGCAGTATAGTTGATGTGTTTATAGTAGTGGAGAATATATCCTGTTGGCAGTATAGTTGATGTGTTTATAGTAGTGGAGAATATAACCTGTTGGCAGTATAGTTGATGTGTTTATAGTAGTGGAGAAGTATATAGTAGTGGAGAATATAACCCTAGGCAGTATAGTTGATGTGTTTATAGTAGTGGAGAATATAACCCTAGGCAGTATAGTTGATGTGTTTATAGTAGTGGAGAATATAACCCTAGGCAGTATAGTTGATGTGTTTATAGTAGTGGAGAATATAACCTGTTGGTAGTATAGTTGATGTGTTTATAATAGTGGAGAATATAACCTGTTGGCAGTATAGTTGATGTGTTTATAGTAGTGGAGAATATATCCTGTTGGCAGTATAGTTGATGTGTTTATAGTAGTGGAGAATATAACCTGTTGGCAGTATAGTTGATGTTTTTGTAGTAGTGGAGAATATAACCTGTTGGCAGTATAGTTGATGTGTTTATAGTAGTGGAGAATATAACCCTAGGCAGTATAGTTGATGTGTTTATAGTAGTGGAGAATATATCCTGTTGGCAGTATAGTTGATGTGTTTATAGTAGTGGAGAATATAACCCTAGGCAGTATAGTTGATGTGTTTATAGTAGTGGAGAATATAACCCTAGGCAGTATAGTTGATGTGTTTATAGTAGTGGAGAATATAACCTGTTGGCAGTATAGTTGATGTGTTTATAGTAGTGGAGAATATAACCTGTTGGCAGTATAGTTGATGTGTTTATAGTAGTGGAGAATATAACCTGTTGGCAGTATAGTTGAGGTGTTTATAGTAGTGGAGAATATAACCTGTTGGCAGTATAGTTGATGTGTTTGTAGTAGTGGTGAGGATAACCTGTTGGCAGTATAGGACACTGCAGATCTCTCCTCACTCTAAATTACAGATATCCATCCTCCTTCCCTCCTTCCCTCCTTCCCTCCCTGCAGCCCCACAAGAAGCCTATGGATTTCCATGTAGATAATCCTCAATAATGAACAGCGTCACATTTAATCGCAAACCACTTCTCAAATTTCTGTCTTGATATAGTTTTTTGGGGGGGCCAGTAATGTTTTAGGTCTGATGTCAGTCTAGATGGGGACAGTATCAGACCATCTCTGCTAAGCTCCCAGTTGGCAATTCCATAATGAGCACATTGCATAGCAGACTCTATGCTCCAATGATCCGGATTGTCTCCCAAATAGCACCCTATTCCCTATATAGTGCCCAATAGGGCTCTGGTGTCTATAGTAGTGCACTATATAGGTAATAGGGTGCTATTTGGGATGCAGGGCCTAGTGTGGATTGGTTTATTGTTTGAATTTCCACGTTAACGTGTTAGTTATCTTGTTATGTTTTTGAGTTCTAGATCTAATTTGTTTAGTAGCTACATACACCTGACATTTAGAATTCTTCATTTGAATGCTGAATAAAACACAACTTTTTTTTCTTTTTGGGCTAAAATCTTTAAACCATATCTGAAACAATAAACAAAATATATCTTAATCCATTAACAGACTACAATGCATCGACCTTAACCTCCGTGTTGCAGCTTTAACATTACATAGAGGTTACATATTCCCAGATTTGAAAACGTCTAAACTTTTACATGTGGCACATGCAAACATAAAACCTCCCCAAAACATGTCTAGTAAAACTAGCTGGATTGGAGGGTTTCATTCTCCCAAATGGCACCCTATTCGCTAGGGCCTATAGGGCCCTTGTCAAAAGTAGTGCACGATATAGGGAATAGGGTGACATTTGGGAGGCACCCAGTTTGTATAGGATGATGGTATAATGCTCAGCAGTGCTACAGCCTTGTAGAAGCGTGTAGAACCCTATATAGTCATGTATAACCATGTGGTACCGTGTATAACCATGTATCCCATAGGGTGGCGCACAATTGGCCCAGCTTCGTCCGGGTTAGGGGAGGGTTTGGCCGGGGCAGGCCGTCATTGTAAATAAGAATTTGTTCTTAACTGACTTGCCTAGTTAAAAAAAGGTTAAAATAAAAATTTAAAAATAACCATGTAACCTCAGCAAAAAAAGAAACGTCCTCTCACTGTCAACTGCGTTTATTTTCAGCAAACTTAATTACAAATATTTGTATGAACATAACAAGATTCAACAACTGAGATGTAAACTGAACAACTTCCATAGACATGTGACTAACAGAAATTGAATATTATGTTCCTGAACAAGGGGGGGGGGGGGGGTCAAAAGTAACAGTCAGTATCTGGTGTGGCCACCAGCTGCATTAAGTACTGGAGTGCATCTCCTCCTCATGGACTGCACCAGATTTGCCAGTTCTTGCTGTGAGATGTTACCCCACTCTTCCACCAAGGCATCTGCAAGTTCCTGGACATTTCTGGGGGGAATGGCCCTAGCCCTCACCCTCCGATCCAACAGGTCCCAGATGTGCTCAATGGGATTGAGATCCAGGCTCTTTACTGGCCATGGCAGAACACTGACATTCCTGTCTTGCAGAAATCACGCACAGAACAAGCAGTATGGCTGGTGGCAATGTCATGCTGGAGGGTCATGTCAGGATGAGCCCTCAGTAAGAGTACCACATGACCGCACTTTTTGCCAGTCCTGTCTGGTCCAGCGACGGTGGGTTTGTGCCCATAGGCAACGTTGTTGCCGGTGATGTCTGGTGAGGACCTGCCTTACAACAGGCCTACAAGCCCTCAGTCCAGCCTCTCTCAGCCTATTGCGGACAGTCTGAGCACAGAGCACTGTGCGTTCCTGGTGTAACTCGGGCAGTTGTTGTTACCATCCTGTAACTGTCCCGCAGGTGTGATGTTCAGATTTACCGATCCTGTGCAGGTGTTGTTACACGTGGTCTGCCACTGCGAGGACGATCAGCTGTCCGTCCTGTCTCCCTGTACCGCTGTCTTAGGCGTCTCAAAGTATGGACATTACAATTTATTGTCCTGGCCACATCTGCAGTCCTCATGCCTCCTTGCAAATATATATATATATATACCCAAAAATATATATAACCATGTATAACCATGTTGACCATATATAACCATGTTGACCATAAATAACCATGTTGACCATATATAACCAAGTTAACCATGTTGACCATATATAACCATGTTAACCATGTTGACCATATATAACCATGTTAACCATGTTGACCATATATAACCATGTTAACCATATATAACCAAGTTAACCATGTTGACCATGTATAACCATGTTGACCATACATAGCCATGTTAACCATATATCACCACGTTAACCATGTTGACCATATATAAACATGTGTGACCATGTTGACCATATATAACCATGTTAACCATGTTGACCATATATAACCATGTTAACCATGTTGACCATATATAACCATGTTGACCATAAATAACCATGTTAACCATGTTGACCATATATAAACATGTGTGACCATGTTGCCCATATATAACCATGTTAACCATGTTGACCATATATAACCATGTTGACCATATATAACCATGTTGACCATATATAACCATGTTAACCATGTTGACCATATATAAACATGTGTGACCATGTTGTCCATATATAACCATGTTAACCATGTTGACCATATATAACCATGTTGACCATATATACCATGTTAACCATGTTGACCATATATAACCATGTTGACCATATATAACCATGTTAACCATGTTGACCATATATAACCATGTTAACCATGTTGACCATATATAACCATGTTGACCATAAATAACCATGTTAACCATGTTGACCATATGTAAACATGTGTGACCATGTTGCCCATGTTAACCATGTTGACCATATATAACCATGTTGACCATATATAACCAAGTTAACCATGTTGACCATATATAACCATGTTGACCATATATAACCATGTTAACCATGTTGACCATATATAACCATGTTGACCATATATAACCATGTTTACCATGTTGACCATATATAACCATGTTGACCATATATAACCATGTTAACCATGTTGACCATATATAACCATGTTGACCATATATAACCATGTTAACCATGTTGACCATATATAACCATGTTAACCATGTTGACCATACATAACCATGTTAAACATGTTGACCATATATAACCATGTTAAACATGTTGACCATATATAACCATGTTGACCACGCTCCAGCAGATATATCTCACTGGTCACCCCCAAAGCCAATTCCCCCTTTGGTCGTCTTTCCTTCCAGTTCTCTGCTGCCAATGACTGGAACGAATTGCAAAAATCTCTGAAGCTGGAGACTCACATCTCCCTCACTAGCTTTAAGCACCAGCTGTCAGCTGTACCAGCTGTACTTAGTCTATCTGTAAACAGCCCATCTGTCTACCTACCTCATCCCCATACTGGTATTTATTTATTTATGTATTTATCTTTCTCCTTTGCACCCCAGTATCTCTACTTGCACATTCATCTTCTGCCGATCTACCATTCCAGTGTTTAATTGCTATATTGTAATTACTTCACCACCATGGCCTATTTATTTCCTTAACTTACCTCATTTGCACTCACTGTATATAGACTTTTTGTTTTCTTTTGTTCTACTGTATTATTGACTGTATGTTTTGTTTATTCCATGTGTAACTCTGTGATGTTGTATGTGTCGAATTGCTATGCTTTATCTTGGCCAGGTCGCAACTAGCCTACCTGGTTAAATAAAGGAGAAAAAAAAAAAAATGTTGACCATATATCACCATGTTGACCATATATAACCATGACAGAGGAGAGAGGGGACAGAGGAGAGAGAGGAGAGAGGACAGAGGAGAGAGAGGAGAGAGGAGAGAGATGACAGAGGAGAGAGAGGAGAGAGAGGACAGAGGAGAGAGAGGAGAGAGGACAGAGGAGAGAGAGGAGAGAGTAGAGAGAGGAGAGAGGAGAGAGAGGAGACAGGAGAGAGAGGACAGAGAGGAGAGAGGACAGAGGAGAGAGAGGAGAGAGGAGAGAGAGGACAGAGGAGAGAGAGGAGAGAGGACAGAGGAGAGAGGACAGATGGGAGAGAGGACAGAGGAGGGAGAGAGGACAGAGGAGAGAGAGAGGACAGAGGAGAGAGAGGACAGAGGAGAGAGGAGAGAGGAGAGAGAGGACAGAGAAGAGAGAGGAGAGATAGGACAGAGGAGAGAGAGGAGAGAGGACAGAGGAGAGAGAGGAGAGAGGAGAGAGAGGAGAGAGGACAGAGGAGAGAGAGGACAGAGGAGAAAGGACAGATGGGAGAGAGGACAGATGGGAGAGAGGACAGAGGAGAGAGAGGAAAGAGGAGAGAGAGGACAGAGGAGAGAGGACAGAGGAGAGAGGACAGAGGAGAGAGGACAGAGGAGAGAGAGGAGAGAGGACAGAGGACAGAGGAGAGAGAGGAGAGAGGAGAGAGGAGAGAGAGGAGAGAGGGCAGAGGAGAGAGGACAGAGGAGAGAGAGGAGAGAGGAGAGAGGACAGAGGAGAGAGAGGAGAGAGGAGAGAGGGCAGAGGAGAGAGGACAGAGGAGAGAGGACAGAGGAGAGAGGACAGAGGAGAGAGAGGACAGAGGAGAGAGAGGAGAGAGGAGAGAGAGGACAGGGGAGAGAGAGGAGAGAGGACAGAGGAGAGAGAGGAAAGAGGATAGAGAGGACAGAGGAGAGAGGACAGAGGAGAGAGAGGACAGAGGAGAGAGAGGAGAGAGGAGAGAGAGGACAGAGGAGAGAGAGGAGAGAGGACAGAGGAGAGAGAGGAGAGAGGAAAGAGGAGAGAGAGGACAGAGGAGAGAGAGGACAGAGGAGAGAGAGGACAGAGGAGAGAGAGGAGAGAGGACAGAGGAGAGAGAGGACAGAGGAGAGAGAGGAGAGAGAGGACAGAGGAGAGAGGACAGAGGAGAGAGAGGAGAGAGGACAGAGGAGAGAGAGGACAGAGGAGAGAGGACAGAGGAGAGAGGACAGAGGAGAGAGAGGAGAGAGGAGAGAGGGCAGAGGAGAGAGGACAGAGGAGAGAGGACAGAGGAGAGAGGACAGAGGAGAGAGAGGAGAGAGGAGAGAGGACAGAGGAGAGAGAGGAGAGAGGAGAGAGGAGAGAGAGGAGAGAGGGCAGAGGAGAGAGGACAGAGGAGAGAGAGGAGAGAGGAGAGAGGACAGAGGAGAGAGAGGAGAGAGTAGAGAGGGCAGAGGAGAGAGGGCAGAGGAGAGAGGACAGAGGAGAGAGGACAGAGGAGAGAGGACAGAGGAGAGAGAGTACAGAGGAGAGAGAAAAAGAGAAAAACATCCAACATTATGAAACCCATGCAAAAACAGGTGTGCGGTTAAAATTGGCAAAAAACTCACATTTCTTTCCACAGGGTCGTGGGGTGAGACAGGGATGCAGCATAAGCCCCACCCTCTTCAACATATATATAAATGTATTGGCGCGGGCACTAGAACAGTCTGCAGCACCCGACCTCACCGTACTAGAATCTGAAGTCAAATGTCTACTGCCATCAAAAGGAACATAAAATTTGACATATCAATTAGGATCTGGCTAAAAATACTTGAATCAGTTATAGAACCAATTGCCCTTTATGGTTGTGAGGTCTGGGGTCCGCTCACCAACTAAGAATTCATAAAATGGGACAAACACCAAATTGAGACTCTGCGCGCAGAATTCTGCAAAAATATCCTCCGTGTACAACGTAGAACACCAAATAATGCATGCAGAGCAGAATTAGGCCGATACCCACTAATTATCAAAATCCAGAAAAGAGCCAATAAATTCTACAACCACCTAAAAGGAAGCGATTCCCAAACCTTCCATAACAAAGTCATCACCTACAGAGAGATGAACATGGAAAAGAGTCCCCTAAGCAAGCTGGTCCTGGGGCTCTGTTCACAAACACAAACACACCCTACAGAGCCCCAGGACAGCAACACAATTAGACCCAACCAAATCATGAGAAAACTAAAAGATAATTACTTGTCACATTGGAAAGAATTAACAAAAAAACAGAGCAAACTAGAATGCTATTTGGCCCTACACAGAGAGTACACAGCGGCAGAATACCTGACCACTGTGACTGACCTAAATGTAAGGAAAGCTTTGACTATGTACAGACTCAGTGAGCATAGCCTTGCTATTGAGAAAGGCCGCCGTAGACAGACGTGTGTTCACTGCCCACATAATGAAATGGAAACTGAGCTGCACTTCCTAACCTCCTGCCCAATGTATGACCATATTAGAGACACATATTTCCCTCAGATTACACAGATCCACAAAGTATTCGAAAAACAAATCCAATTTTGATAAACTCCCATATCTACTGGGTGAAAAAGATTTTGTGACCTGTTTCCACAAGAAAAGGGCAACCAGTGAAGAACAAACACCATTATAAATACAACCTATATTTATCTTTATTTATTTTCTCTTTTGTACTTCAACTATTTGCACATTAATACAACACTGTATGTAGACATACTTTTAAATGTCTCTGTTTTTTTGAAACTGTAATATGTTCTGTTAACTTCATTTGTTTATTCACTTTATTTCATCCATTTTACTTGCTTTGGCAATGTAAACATGTTTCCCATGCCAATGAGAGAGAGAGAGAGAGAGAGAGAGAGAGAGAGAGAGAGAGAGAGAGAGAGAGAGAGAGAGAGAGAGAGAGAGAGAGAGAGAGACAGAGAGAGAGAGAGAGAGAGAGTGAGAGAGAGAGAGAGAGGGAGAGAGAGAGAGAGAGACAGAGAGAGAGAGAGAGAGAGAGACAGAGAGATAGAGAGTGAGAGAGAGAGAGAGAGAGAGAGAGAGAGAGAGAGAGAGAGAGAGAGAGAGAGAGAACAATGGGAAAGAGGGAGAAGAAGAAAGCCAGGCCCTGGGGGTGTAACCTAGTGAGGTGTTCTCTGAGCCTGGAGAACCAGAGAAGAGCCGAGGGCTTGGTGGAGGGATCTGCCCTCCTCCTCATTTACTACCTCCCAAATGGTACCCTATTCCCTACATACGGCACTACTTTTGAGCAGAGCCCTATGGCATAGGGTGCCAGTTGATACGTAGTCATTGTCTCAGGATCACTGATAGGATCTGGAGAGAGAGGGGGCCCTGTGGGTGTATTGTTTAAAGCTCTATAGAACTGGGTGTGTGAATGACATCTGTGTGAGGCACAGCTCCCTCGTGCTTCCTCTGTCCAGACTCCTGTCTTCCTGTGAGACTTACTGACTTACTGCCTTACTGTCTTACTGCCTTACTGATTTACTGACTTACTGCCTTACTGCCTTACTGCCTTACTGCCTTACTGATTTACTGACTTACTGCCTTACTGCCTTATTGTCTTACTGCCTTACTGTCTTACTGCCTTACTGTCTTACTGCCTTACTGACTTACTGCCTTACTGACTTACCATATTACCGACTTACCGCCTTTCTACCTTAATGCCTTACTGACTTACTGCCTTACTGACTTACTGCCTTACTGTCTTACTGCCTTACTGTCTTACTGCCTTACTGTCTTACTGCCTTACTGACTTACTGCCTTACTGACTTACCATCTTACTGACTTACTGTCTTGCTGCCTTACTGTCTTACTGCCTTACTGACTTATGGCCTTACTGACTTACCATCTTACTGACTGACTGCCTTTCTACCTTAATGCCTTAATGACTTACTGCCTTACTGCCTTACTGTCTTACTGTCTTAATGCCTTACTGTCTTACTGCCTTACACTCTTACTGCCTTACTGACTTACCTTCTTACTGACTTACTGCCTTTCTACCTTAATGCCTTACTGACTTACTGACTTACTGTCTTACTGCCTTACTGTCTTACTGCCTTACTGACTTACTGCCTTACTGACTTACCATCTTACTGACTTACCGCCTTTCTACCCTGATGCCTTACAAGCTTACTGCCTTACTGACTTACTGCCTTACTGACTTACTGCCTTTCGGACGGATCACCATACTGGCTTACTGACTTACTGCCTTACTGACTTACTGCCTTTCTGACTGATCACCTTACTGGCTTACTGCCTTACTGCCTTACTGCCTTGCTGACTACTGCCTTACTGCCTTGCTGACTTGCTGCCCTTGCTACCTTGCTGCCTTGCTGACTTGCTGCCTTGCTACCTTGCTGCCTTATCGCCTTGCTGACTTGCTGCCTTGCTTACTTGCTGCCTTGCTGCCTTACTGCCTTGCTGACTTGCTGCCTTGCCACCTTGCTGCCTTACTGCCTTGCTGACTTGCTACCTTGCTACCTTACTGCCTTGCTGCCTTGCTGCCTTACTACCCTGATGCCTTACTACCTTACTTCCTTACTGACTTACTGACTTATCACCTTACTGGCTTACCGCAACTATCTGCTCTTTCAAACAGCTCAAACAGCAGCCTTCCTCTCTCTCTCTTTCTCCTTCCCTACCCTCCCTCCACCTCCTCCCTCCTCTCAATGCTTTCCCTCCCTCCTCCCTCTCTCTCTCTCTCTCTCTCTCTCTCTCTCTCTCTCTCTCTCTCCTTATTTCCCCCCTCTTCGTCAGACACTCTGTAGTCACTGCCTGAAGCAGTAATCAGACAACTGTCCTTCTCACTCTGACTCGGTCTCCTGAGATACCAGTTAGTGTGTGTATCGGGACTCCGTGAGTTCTAACGCTTAAAATGAAAAAGAAAAAGTTGTCTTGTAGCCGGTAATTTGTTGCGTTACAGGTTCTACCAACTCTATTTTTTTTAAGAACTTCATTTTACATTTCTTCTTGTTTGTTCTGGACTGGACAGACTTGGCTGTAGAATAGTATAAAGAAGCTTTAAGGAAGGGTTGCCAGATAAAGGAATTTTCTCCAATATAGGGGTGAGTATGACTTTGTGTTACAAGAAGCAGTATTGTATTTTCTGCTGTTTCACTGTTGGTCGGGTTAGTCTGATGCCTGTCTGTCACTGGCTTTCTATATGAACATGTTTTTTGTTGTTGCTAAATACATACTCTTCTCTTCTCCTGAACTTTGTATTACTTACAGGCATCTCTATTGTAAACTGTGAGGATTTATTAATGAATTAAGGCGTCAATAGAATGAGTCAATATTTTAAAAAATATATATATTGGCACTAGTTGTTATCGTGCGAATAAATAGTTTTAACAGCTTGTTTTTTTTTGAGGCATCTTGTTTATATTTATTTATCGTGTTAATATTTAGACCAGTTAAATAACCACTTACATTATGGTAACGTCTTGACTGTATTCATCCACTGCTCAAAATATCTAAATGAAAAATGGACTTGTCATATTTATTTGTAAAAAGCAATGCTTTTTGTTTTAGTGCGGAGTGATATTTAGATATATATATATATAATATAATACGAAACTGTCATAATATGATCGTCTGTAATAACTAACTCAGTGATGACATTTAAAAAAAGATAAAAACACAAGTTATGGAGCTACTGGAGTATAAGTATATATTGCAACAATGGTAATGTACTATTCCTATAAATATTACTATACTAGTAATATAAGTGAAAACATTTATGATAATGTATAAACTGACTGTTCAAGAATGAAATACTCTTTGGACTTAATGATATACTCTAAACAATTATGTAAATGATTTACTTTGTATGAAAAACATGAATGTTTTTTTTCCGACACCGACTTGATCACAAATTAATATTCCTAACTATATCCAATAACTGTTGTCTACTTCTTATTTTTTTTAAATCATGCCCAAATCAACTTTACAATATTTTTATTTCTATTTAGCTCAGCAATTAAATTCACATCAAATCCTTCTTTAAAATTACATTCTAAAAACAAAACACCTCGATCTGAATACAATAAAATATATAAATCACAATTTCAAAAAACATTTAAATAAATCTGCTTCCTAAATGTTCAAGTGTGTATGATAGGATGTCCTCTTGCGTGCTCATTACTCGGCTCCCCGTTTACATTTTTCGATGCTGCAAAGCAAAACCTCGCTTCAGGAGTCTCTTTTCCACTGGTGGAATAAACAACAGCAGCCCAGTTAGAGCAGTTGACGTCTAATGACATCTGCTCTTGCCGCTGCCTGGTCAGGAATGCTCTGAACGGGAGACGGACGGCGTGTGTCTCACAAGACAACAGCTAACCCCCACCACCACAAACAACCACCTCTTATGGTTTAACACAGCGGCCCGGTCATACTGCTTAGAGTAAACTCTCACACTGCTTCCTGTTATACTACAATATACTACAATATACTACAATATTCTACAATATACTACAATATACTACAATATACTACAATATACTACAATATACTACAATATACTATACTATAATGTAATATAATGTTATATAATATACTATGATATATTATCATATACTGTTCTGTACAATACTATAATATAATATGCTTTTCTATACAATACTATACTATAATATATTACAATATACTATGCTTAATATACTATAATATACTGTTCTATACTATAATATACTACAATATACTATGCTTAAAATATTATAATATACTGTTCTATACTATAATATACTACAATATACTATGCTTAAAATATTATAATATACTGTTCTATACTATAATATACTACAATATACTATACTGTATATACTATAATATACTGTTCTATGCTATACTTTAGTAGAATAGACAGTGCTGCTTTACACTATACAGAAGACACATGTCCATCTTGTATGGATCAATACAGTAGTATTTTTCTTCTATATATTCATACAACCCAGTAGTAGTAGCTCTCTCTCTCTCTCTCTCTCTCTCTCTCTCTCTCTCTCTCTCTCTCTCTCTCTCTCTCTCTCTCTCTCTCTCTGTCTCTCTCTCTCTCTCTCTCTCTCTCTCTCTCTCTCTCTCTCTCTCTCTCTCTGTCTCTCTCTCTCTCTCTCTCTCTCTCTCTCTCTCTCTCTCTCTCTCTCTCTCTCTCTCTCTCTCTCTCTCTCTCTCTCTCTCTCTCTCTCTCTCTCTCTCTCTCTCTCTCTCTCTCTCTCTCTCTCTCTCTCTCTCTCTCTCTCTCTCTCTCTCTCTCTCTCTCTCTCTCTCTCTCTCTCTCTCTCTCTCTGTCTCTCTCTGTCTCTCTCTCTCTGTCTCTCTCTCTCTCTCTCTCTCTCTCTCTCTCTCTCTCTCTCTCTCTCTCTCTCTCTCTCTCTCTCTCTCTCTGTCTCTTTGTCTCTCTCTCCCTCTCTCTCTCTCTCATTGTCTCTCGTTCTCTCTCTCTCTCTCTCTCTCTCTCTCTGTCTCTCTCTCTCTCTCTCTCTCTCTCTCTCTCTCATTGTCTCTCGTTCTCTCTCTCTCTCTCTCTCTCTCTGTCTCTCTCTCTCTCTCTCTCTCTCTCTCTCTCTCTCTCTCTCTCTCTCTCTCTCTCTCTCTCTCTCTCTCTGTCTCTTTGTCTCTCTCTCCCTCTCTCTCTCTCTCATTGTCTCTCGTTCTCTCTCTCTCTCTCTCTCTCTCTCTGTCTCTCTCTCTATGGGTACATGTGTAGTGTTTCACTATAAAGAAGTGTAGCTGTCCTAATTGAAGGATGCTGTAGGATAATGTGTGTTCTCTGACTGACGTTATGACTCGGTTTAACTCATTGAATCTGTGAGGTGTTTTTATCTCTCTCTCAAATCAAATGTTGCCGTCCCTTTTTTTTCCCTTCTCTGTACTGTCTTTTTAATGTTGCACCAATCATCGGCGAGGGAAACTACCTACCTTTTATGATCGTTGAAAAAACAAACAAGAGACGTAGTTCTTAGATAGAATGGCTTGGATATATAAAAAAAAGAGCAAGGATTTCACATGTGGACAGGTGTTTTCACATGTGCATTTTCATGTTATTACGTGTTGCTTTACATAAGATCTCAGGTGAAACTCATGTGTTTTTTTTCTGCATGGATCTCTCTCTCTCTCTCTCTTTCTCTGTGTAGACAATAAGCATGGGTGCTGAAGCCTGCTGCGACCCATTCAGTCAAACTCTAGGCCTGTTGAGCCAATGAGAGGGCTGTCTATAGGCCTGTTTAGCCAATGAGAGGGCTGTTTACTCACTGTATTTGCTTTAATAAGGAGTACTGCTGACTGGTGGAACTGCAGGTATCAAGCCCCCCCCCCCAGTTTGTTCGCTGCAGTGTGCGTCACAGAATTAAATAGTTAATTTAATACACGATATAATGTATTTCGTAGGACCTCTACGGTGTGCATTCTGCATCTATCCAGACCCAGTGAGCCAGCTGAGGTCGTGGTAGAGCTGGTGGTAGCCGGTGGTTTGGTCGGCTGCTCGGTCGCTGTGGCGGAGAGGGAGCATGCCTTCAGAAGGCCTTGTTGATTGTCAATGCCTTTCCCGTGTGTGTGTGTGTGTGTGTGTGTGTGTGTGTGTGTGTGTGTCGCTGGACGGGTCAAGCATTCTTTCTCCTCTCTCAGATCTAGAGATGGGGGGGGGGGGGGGGCTGGTGAAAGACACAGAGGGTTAATTGATACTATGGGGAGGACGACCCCCCCTCAGTTCTGGGTGATTATCTGTCGCGGAATTGTCTACTAAATAAGGGGGGATGTTATTTTGTTAACACTCCGCTGTTTGTCTCGGGGAAATGTGTCCTAAAGAGCAGGAAATGAGGCGTTAGGATTAGCGTTGATTGCCCTCCCCTCCCCTCTAGCAGTAATACCTACTTAGATGTTTGTTTGTCATTGGTCACATGCGTGTTTACCTTCTAAACCATCATGAGGAAGCTAGCTACCGAGTTGGAAGAGCATACAGGAAGTTGTAGGCAGAGGTAAACGATTAAAACTGTAAGTCGTTCTGGATAAGAGCGTCTGCTAAATGACTAAACTGTCAAAATATAAATGTTTAACATACAAATCTCATATTACTGTATTGATTCATTTATTTAAAAAAAAATGTAATCAATTGTACAATTCTTTATTAAAAATGTAGTTATTTGTTAGATTTTTTATCTGTGTAAAAACCTCGCAATCCTAATTATTTCTCTGAGAGTGAGGCCGATATAGAAATAATTTTGCAAAAAAATAAATGATTATTTGTCTCTCTGAAATGAAACAGTCAAGTGATAGATTTTTAACAAATACATGTATTTGATTGAACAACCCCCTGATGATTTAGATCATGAATAGGCAGCACTGTTACCCGGTAGGCTGTCATTGAAAATAAGAATTTGTTTTTAACTGACTTGCCTAGTTAAATAAAGGTAAAAATATTTTTAAAAAAGTAGTATTTTTCCTCTTTATGGGGAGGATAGAATAATATACTAGTTATTTACAGGTTTTTGTTGTTTAGTTTTCAGAGATTTTGTCTTTTCAGCACAACGGTGATATAAATGATTTAATACAAATGTATTGAGGTATGAACTAATGAATGCAAATCACCATGTTTCCCTTAGTTCAAAATATCTCAGACTTTCCCAGCTTGTGTGTTTATGCTGAGAGAAAGTGTTCTAGCCTGTTATTGTGCTTCCTGTCATTTGTGAGCATTGTTAAATTAGTGTTGTTTTTGCCTCTGTCTTGGCCTATCTCTCTCTCTCTCTCTCTCTCTCTCTCTCTCTCTCTCTCTCTCTCTCTCTCTCTCTCTCTCTCTCTCTCTCTCTCTCTATGCCTCTCTCTCACTCTATGCCTCTCTCTCTTTCTCTCTCTCTCTCTCTCTTTCTCTCTCTCTCGTTCTCTCTCTCGTTCTCTCTCTCTCTCGTTCACTCTCTCTCTTATTCTCTCTCTTTCTCTCTCTCATTCTCTCTCTCTCTCTCTCTCTCTCTCTCTCTCTCGTTCTCTCTTTCTCTCTCTCATTCTCTCTCTGTCTCTCTCACCCCCTCACTCTCTCCCTCCCTCCCTCTCGCCCCCTCTCTCCCTCTTTCTCTCTCCCTCTTTCTCTCTCTTTCTCTCTCTCTGTCTCTCTGTCTGTCTGTGGTGGCAACGACAGTGCGGTAGGGAGGGTGTGATAAAACGTCTACCTTAAATCTTCTTTGATGCGCCACTCAAAGGCGAACTGGCCTGGAAATCATTTGCAGGGTTGAAGACCACATGGTATTAACAGGTTTAATGTAGCTACTCAGTGGATCGCTGCACGGAGCAGCATGTCAGCTTTAACAAAACGAAAGAGACAAATTACACATCAACAAACTCCCACATGTGTTCGGGAATTACACATTTTAATTACAGATAAGTACAAATGACTAAATTGCTCTTGCTGTGTGCTTCCACAGATTAATGTACTGTACACATTTTTCATTTGTATATTATCGCGGACCACATTTGGACAATCATTAACAAATGGGTATGTTTTTTTTTGTTTCATTAAAATGCAAAAATTATATTTTATTCAGACTTAATTATCCTGCGTAAGCTTCTGAACTATTCTTAGGTTAATGTTTAAATATGAATTATAATATCTTATTTGATGACAGTAATTAATCGTAAAACCATATTCAATTAAACGGTATCGACTAAGGAGCAGAATTAAACCAAAATTAATTTAAATTTTCTCATAATGTTTTTATGTTTATTATTTAAATGTGTATATTTCAGCACAGCCCCATCTGTCTCTTAGACATTCTGAGTGATCTGTGTATCCTATAGTCTATTTAAAAATAAAAACAATGCTACATTTTGCGGAGATAAAAAATATATATATTTAAAGTAGTCCGTGTTCGGCTTCGGCCACGCAGGACACGGAGAGACACCAGTGAAGTGTAGCATTTAGTCAACTCTCTATTCCCACTCTACATCTGTATTTAATTGTTGTCTACATTCTCCAGTGGATTTATTTTCCTGGGCCACCATGGAACCATGTGGACACAGCTGAGAAGTTTAACTAGTGGGATTAGTTGTTTTAAAAGTTATTTTGATAAAAGCGTTGGTTTTTCAAAAAAACCTTGTAACTCACAACACATGGGGTTTTTGCATAGTCTGTAAAATTCAAAGGAATTTGCACTCTATAAAATTCTAATCTTGTAAATTTAAAAGAGCAGAGGAGGATACACACTTAGCTCCCTAGATGATTTCATGAAAGTGTCTTTAATTCCTGCTCCAGTGTCCTCTTCCCTTTATAAAAAACATCAAACCAAGCCATAAATAATACCACTACTATATATTGGGGTGGTAGGTAGCCTAGTGGTTAAAGTGTTGGGCCAGTAACCAAAAGGTTGCTGGATTGAATACCGGAGCTGACAAGGTGAACACCTATTGTTATGCCCCTGAACAAGGCACTATTACCCGCTAGGCCGTCATTGTAAATAAGAATTAGTTCTTAATTAACTGACTTGCCTAGTTAAATATAAAAATAAAAATGTGTTTTTAATTTCGTCAAACCAAAAAAATCTAGCTGAAGTTTAGGATGCACATGTGTCAGACAGTTTAATACCTCTTCATCTATTAACAACAGATTATAATTAATCCTATAAACCTTCTTAAATCCTCATAACTAGAATAACACAGCACTGAAACAACCCAGGGAAAACCTTTTAAGACACATTAAAACCCCAAACAGGCTAATTTATTCATTCCCTCGGTGTGTGTCTGCTGCGTCGGTCGAGGTGGATCAGACAGACAGAGAGTGGCGGTGAGGATCAATGGTGAACGCCTGACTAGCTGTGTTAGCCAGTGGAAACGCAGGACTGGGAGTCAGTAAAGCCGAACGAGAAGCCTCTGCCTGCCTGGATACAAACAGCTGTCAGTGAAGCTTGTCTAGGACTCTCTTAGAATGCGTGACAAATGGAACCCTATTCCCTATGTAGTGCACTACTTTAGACCAGGGCTGGCACCCTATTCCCTATGTAGTGCACTACTTTTGACCAGGACTGGCAACCTATTCCCTGTATAGTGCCCATATACCAGGGCCTGTATCAGTGTTCTGCTCCCGATCTGGTCTAAAGTAGTGAACTACATAGGGAATAGGGTGCCAGCCCTGATCTAAAGTAGTGCACTACATACGGAATAGGGTGCCAGCCCTGATCTAAAGTAGTGCACTACATACGGAATAGGGTGCCAGCCCTGGTCTAAAGTAGTGCACTACATAGGAAATAGGGGGCCAGCCCTGGTCTAAAGTAGTGCACTACATAGGGAATAGGGGGCCAGCCCTGGTCTAAAGTAGTGCACTACATAGGGAATAGGGGGCCAGCCCTGGTCTAAAGTAGTGCACTACATAGGGAATAGGGTGCCAGCCCTGGTCTAAATGAGTGCACTACATTGGAAATAGGATGCCAGCCTTGGTCTAAAGTAGTGCACTACATTGGGAATAGGATGCCAGCCTTGGTCTAAAGTAGTGCACTACATTGGGAATAGGATGCCAGCCTTGGTCTAAAGTAGTGCACTACATAGGGAATAGGGGGATAGCCCTGGTCTAAAGTAGTGCACTATATAGGGAATAGGGTGCCAGCCCTGGTCTAAAGTAGTGCACTACATTGGGAAGAGGATGGCATTTGGGACGTAGCTCCTTATTGATGACACTTCTACAGCTTCATCAGCTTTGTTCTGTTGTATTCCAGAGCGGATCAGGTTGAGCTGAGATGCTGAACGCTGCTTCCACACATTTTTAAACAATATATATTTAGACTAATGGACTATAAAACAGACTAATGGACTGTAGAACAGACTAGTGGTTGAGACTAGTGGACTGTAGAACAGACTAATGGACTGTAGAACAGACTAATGGACTGTAGAACAGACTAATGGACTGTAGAACAGACTAATGGACTCTAGAACAGACTAATGGACTGTAGAACAGACTAATGGACTGTAGAACAGACTAATGGACTGTAGAACAGACTAATGGACTGTAGAACAGACTAATGGACTATAGAACAGACTAATGTACTATAAAACAGACTAATGGACTGTAGAACAGACTAATGGACTATAGAACAGACTAATGGACTATAAAACAGACTAATGGACTGTAGAACAGACTAATGGACTATAGAACAGACTAATGGACTATAGAACAGACTAATGGAATATAAAACAGACTAATGGTTGAGACAAGTGGACTATAGAACAGACTAATGGTTGAGACTAGTGGACTATAGAGGAGACTAATGGTTGAGACTAGTGGAGTATAGAACAGACTAATGGTTGAGACTAGTGGACTATAGAACAGACTAATGGACTGTAGAACAGACTAATGGACTATAGAACAGACTAATGGACTATAAAACAGACTAATGGACTATAGAACAGACTAATGGACTATAAAACAGACTAATGGTTGAGACTAGTGGACTATAGAACAGACTAATGGTTGAGACTAGTGGACCATAGAACAGACTAATGGTTGAGACTAGTGGACTATAGAGGAGACTAATGGTTGAGACTAATGGACTATAGAACAGACTAATGGTTGAGACTAGTGGACTATAAAACAGACTAATGGTTGAGACTAGTGGACTGTAGAACAGACTAATGGTTGAGACTAGTGGACTATAAAACAGACTAATGGTTGAGACTAGTGGACTGTAGAACAGACTAATGGTTGAGACTAGTGGACTATAGAGGAGGCTAATGGTTGAGACTAATGGACTATAGAGGAGACTAATGGTTGAGACTAATGGACTATAAAACAGACTAATGGACAGTAGAACAGACTAATGGTTGAGACTAGTGGACTATAGATGAGACTAATGGTTGAGACTAATGGACTATAAAACAGACTAATGGACAGTAGAACAGACTAATGGTTTAGACTAGTGGACTGTAGAACAGACTAATGGACTGTAGAACAGACTAATGGTTGAGACTAGTGGACTATAAAACAGACTAATGGTTGAGACTAGTGGACTATAGAGGAGACTCATGTTTGAGACTAGTGGACTATAAAACAGACTAATGGACTATAAAACAGACTAATGGACTGTAGAACAGACTAATGGTTGAGACTAATGGACTATAAAACAGACTAATGGACAGTAGAACAGACTAATGGACTGTAGAACAGACTAATGGACTGTAGAACAGACTAATGGACTCTAGAACAGACTAATGGACTGTAGAACAGACTAATGGACTGTAGAACAGACTAATGGACTGTAGAACAGACTAATGGACTGTAGAACAGACTAATGGACTATAGAACAGACTAATGGACTATAAAACAGACTAATGGACTGTAGAACAGACTAATGGACTATAGAACAGACTAATGGACTATAAAACAGACTAATGGACTGTAGAACAGACTAATGGACTATAGAACAGACTAATGGACTATAAAACAGACTAATGGTTGAGACTAGTGGACTATAGAACAGACTAATGGTTGAGACTAGTGGACTATAGAGGAGACTAATGGTTGAGACTAGTGGAGTATAGAACAGACTAATGGTTGAGACTAGTGGACTATAGAACAGACTAATGGACTGTAGAACAGACTAATGGACTATAGAACAGACTAATGGACTATAAAACAGACTAATGGACTATAGAACAGACTAATGGACTATAAAACAGACTAATGGTTGAGACTAGTGGACTATAGAACAGACTAATGGTTGAGACTAGTGGACCATAGAACAGACTAATGGTTGAGACTAGTGGACTATAGAGGAGACTAATGGTTGAGACTAATGGACTATAGAACAGACTAATGGTTGAGACTAGTGGACTATAAAACAGACTAATGGTTGAGACTAGTGGACTGTAGAACAGACTAATGGTTGAGACTAGTGGACTATAAAACAGACTAATGGTTGAGACTAATGGACTATAAAACAGACTAATGGACATAAGAACAGACTAATGGTTTAGACTAGTGGACTGTAGAACAGACTAATGGACTGTAGAACAGACTAATGGTTGAGACTAGTGGACTATAAAACAGACTAATGGTTGAGACTAGTGGACTATAGAGGAGACTCATGTTTGAGACTAGTGGACTATAAAACAGACTAATGGACTATAAAACAGACTAATGGAATGTAGAACAGACTAATGGTTGAGACTAATGGACTATAAAACAGACTAATGGACAGTAGAACAGACTAATGGACTGTAGAACAGACTAATGGTTTAGACTAGTGGACTATAAAGGAGACTAATGGACTGTAGAACAGACTAATGGACTGTAGAACAGACTAATGGTTGAGACTAGTGGACTATAAAACAGACTAATGGTTGAGACTAGTGGACTATAGAGGAGACTAATGGTTGAGACTAGTGGACTATAGAGGAGACTAATGGTTGAGACTAGTGAAATGTAGAACAGACTAATGGACTGTAGAACAGACTAATGGTTGAGACTAATGGACTATAAAACAGACTAATGGACAGTAGAACAGACTAATGGACTGTAGAACAGACTAATGGTTGAGACTAGTGGACTATAGAGGAGACTCATGTTTGAGACTAGTGGACTATAAAACAGACTAATGGACTATAAAACAGACTAATGGACTGTAGAACAGACTAATGGTTGAGACTAATGGACTATAAAACAGACTAATGGACAGTAGAACAGACTAATGGACTGTAGAACAGACTAATGGTTTAGACTAGTGGACTATAAAGGAGACTAATGGACTGTAGAACAGACTAATGGACTGTAGAACAGACTAATGGTTGAGACTAGTGGACTATAAAACAGACTAATGGTTGAGACTAGTGGACTATAGAGGAGACTAATGGTTGAGACTAGTGGACTATAGAGGAGACTAATGGTTGAGACTAGTGAAATGTAGAACAGACTAATGGACTGTAGAACAGACTAATGGTTGAGACTAATGGACTATAAAACAGACTAATGGACAGTAGAACAGACTAATGGACTGTAGAACAGACTAATAGTTTAGACTAGTGGACTATAGAGGAGACTAATGGACTGTAGAACAGACTAATGGACTGTAGAACAGACTAATGGACTGTAGAACAGACTAATGGACTGTAGAACAGACTAATGGACTGTAGAACAGACTAATGGACTATAGAACAGACTAATGGTTGAGACTAGTGGACTATAAAACAGACTAATGGTTGACACTAATGGACTATAAAACAGACTAATGGACTATAGAACAGACTAATGGACTGTAGAACAGACTAATGGTTGAGACTAATGGACTATAAAACAGACTAATGGACAGTAGAACAGACTAATGGACTGTAGAACAGACAAATGGTTTAGACTAGTGGACTATAGAGGAGACTAATGGACTGTAGAACAGACTAATGGACTGTAGAACAGACTAATGGTTGAGACTAGTGGACTATAAAACAGACTAAAGGTTGAGACTAGTGGACTATAGCGGAGACTAATGGTTGAGACTAGTGGACTATAGAGGAGACTAATGGTTGAGACTAGTGAAATGTAGAACAGACTAATGGACTGTAGAACAGACTTATGGTTGAGACTAGTGGACTGTAGAACATACTAATGGACTTTAGAACAGACTAATGGTTGAGACTAGTGGACTATAGAGGAGACTAGTGGACTATAAAACAGACTAATGGACTGTAGAACAGACTAATGGAATATAGAACAAATTAATGGTTGAGACTAGTGAACTATAAAACAGACTAATGGTTGATACTAATGGACTATAAAACAGACTAATGGACT
The DNA here is from genome assembly GCF_045791955.1 of Oncorhynchus clarkii lewisi. Taxonomy (NCBI): domain Eukaryota; kingdom Metazoa; phylum Chordata; class Actinopteri; order Salmoniformes; family Salmonidae; genus Oncorhynchus; species Oncorhynchus clarkii. The sequence goes on from NC_092157.1 coordinate 4,637,357, forward strand.
ATAGAACAGACTAATGGACTGTAGAACAGACTAATGGTTGAGACTAATGGACTATAAAACAGACTAATGGACAGTAGAACAGACTCATGGACTGTAGAACAGACTAATGGTTTACACTAGTGGACTGTAGAGGAGACTAATGGACTGTAGAACAGACTAATGGACTGTAGAACAGACTAATGGACTGTTGAACAGACTAATGGACTGTAGAACAGACTAATGGACGGTAGAACAGACTAATGGACTATAGAACAGACTAATGGTTGAGACTAGTGGACTATAAAACAGACTAATGGTTGACACTAATGGACTATAAAACAGACTAATGGACTATAGAACAGACTAATGGACTGTAGAACAGACTAATGGTTGAGACTAATGGACTATAAAACAGACTAATGGACAGTAGAACAGACTAATGGACTGTAGAACAGACTAATGGTTGAGACTAGTGGACTGTAGAACAGACTAATGGACTGTAGAACAGACTAATGGACTGTAGAACAGACTAATGGACTATAGAACAGACTAATGGTTGAGACAAGTGGACTGTAGAACAGACTAATGGTTGAGACTAGTGGACTATAAAACAGACTAATGGTTGAGACTAGTGGACTATGGAGGAGACTAATGGTTGAGACTAATGGACTATAGAGGAGACTAATGGTTGAGACTAGTGGACTATAGAGGAGAATAATGGTTGAGACTAGTGAAATGTAGAACAGACTAATGGACTGTAGAACAGACTAGTGGACTGTAGAACAGACCAATGGACTGTAGAACAGACTAATGGACTGTAGAACAGACTTATGGTTGAGACTAGTGGACTGTAGAACAGACTAATGGACTGTAGAACAGACTAATGGACTGTAGAACAGACTATTAGACAGTAGAACAGACTAATGGACTATAGAAAAGACTAATGGTTGAGACTAGTGGACTATAAAACAGACTAATGGTTGAGACTATTTGACTATAGAGGAGACTAATGGTTGAGACTAATGGACTATAGAGGAGACCAATGGTTGAGACTAGTGAAATGTAGAACAGACTAATGGACTGTAGAACAGACTTATGGTTGAGACTAGTGGACTATAAAACAGACTAATGGACTATAGAACAGACTAATGGACTGTAGAACAGACTAATGGTTGAGACTAGTGGACTGTAGAACAGACTAATGGACTGTAGAACAGACTAGTGGACTGTAGAACAGACTAATGGTTGAGACTATTGGACTATAGAGGAGATTAGTTGACTATAAAACAGACTAATGGACTATAAAACAGACTAATGGTTGAGACTAGTGGACTATAAAACAGACTAATGGTTGAGACTAGTGGACTGTAGAACAGACTAATGGTTGAGACTAGTGGACTGTAGAACAGACTAGTGGACTGTAGAGGAGACTAATGGTTGAGACTAGTGGACTATAGAGGAAACTAATGGTTGAGACTATTGGACTATAGAGGAGACTAATGGCTGAGACTAGTGGACTATAGAGGAGACTAATGGCTGAGACTAGTGGACTGTAGAGTAGACTAATGGTTGAGACTAGTGGACTATAGAGGAGACTAATGGTTGAGACTAGTAGACTATAGAACAGACTAATGAACTGTAGAACAGACTAATTGTTGAGACTAATGGACTGTAGAACAGACTAGTGGACTATAGAACAGACTAATGGACTATAAAACAGACTAATTGTTGAGACTAGTGGACTGTAGAACAGACTAATGGTTGAGACTAGTGGACTATAAAACAGACTAATGGTTGAGACTAGTGGACTATAAAACAGACTAATGGACTGTAGAACAGACTAATGGACTGTAGAACAGACTAATTGTTGAGACTAATGGACTGTAGAACAGACTAATGGACTCTAAAACAGACTAATGGTTGAGACTAGTGGACTGTAGAACAGACTAATGGTTGAGACTATTTGACTATAGAGGAGACTAGTGGACTATAAAACAGACTAATGGTTGAGACTAGTGGACTGTAGAACAGACTAATGGTTGAGACTAGTGGACTATAGAGGAGACTAGTGGACTATAAAACAGACTAATGGTTGAGACTAGTGGACTGTAGAACAGACTAATGGTTGAGACTAGTGGACTATAAAACAGACTAATGGTTAAGACTAGTGGACTGTAGAACAGACTAATGGACTGTAGAACAGACTAATGGACTGTAGAACAGACTAATGGACTGTAGAACAGACTAATGGTTGAGACTAGTGGACTGTAGAACAGACTAATGGTTGAGACTAGTGGACTATAGAGGAGACTAGTGGTTGAGACTAGTGGACTATAGAGGAGACTAGTGGACTATAAAACAGACTAATGTTTGAGACTAGTGGACTATAGAACAGGCTAATGATTGGGTAAACACCAACGTTTGGGCACACAGGGCCTTCTTCAGGGAGATACCAGCAAGGTTACGGCTTTACAGACCCTCAACTCACAGAACACACAGACCCTCACAGAACAGAACACACAGACCCTCACAGAACAGAACACACAGACCCTCGCCTCACAGAACACACATACCCTCACCTCACAGAAGACACAGACCCTCACCTCAAAGAAGACACAGACCCTCACCTCAACGCTGAACACAACCCCAACCACCACACGACAACACACCACTCTCTCGTTCTATCTCATTTTCTTGTTCTCTGTTTCTCTCGTTCTCTCTTTCTATCTCTATCTCATTCTCTCTCTCTCTCTCTCGTTCTCTTTCTTTCTCTCTTTTTCTCTCGTTCTCGCTCTCTCTATCTCATTCTCTCTCTCTTTCTCTTTATCTCGTTCTCTTTCTTTCTCTCTCTTTCTTTCTTTCTCTCTCTCTCTTGCTTGATCTCTTTCATTCTCTCTCATTCTGTCTTGTTCTCTCTTTCTCACTCCCCCCCTCCCCTCTCTCTCTCGATCGATCTCTTTCATTCTCTCTCGTTCTGTCTTGTTCTCTCTTTCTCTCCCCCCCTCTCGCTCTCGATCGATCTCTTTCATTCTCTCTAGTTCTGTCTTGTTCTCTCTTTCTCTCCCCCCCTCTCTCTCTCGATCGATCTCTTTCATTCTCTCTCGTTCTGTCTTGTTCTCTCTTTCTCTCCCCCCCTCTCTCTCTCGATCGATCTCTTTCATTCTCTCTAGTTCTGTCTTGTTCTCTCTTTCTCTCCCCCCCTCTCGCTCTCGATCGATCTCTTTCATTCTCTCTAGTTCTGTCTTGTTCTCTCTTTCTCTCCCCCCCTCTCTCTCTCGATCGATCTCTTTCATTCTCTCTAGTTCTGTCTTGTTCTCTCTTTCTCTCCCCCCCTCTCGCTCTCGATCGATCTCTTTCATTCTCTCTAGTTCTGTCTTGTTCTCTCTTTCTCTCCCCCCCTCTCTCTCTCGATCGATCTCTTTCATTCTCTCTAGTTCTGTCTTGTTCTCTCTTTCTCTCCCCCCCTCTCTCTCTCGATCGATCTCTTTCATTCTCTCTAGTTCTGTCTTGTTCTCTCTTTCTCTCCCCCCCTCTCGCTCTCGATCGATCTCTTTCATTCTCTCTAGTTCTGTCTTGTTCTCTCTTTCTCTCCCCCCCTCTCTCTCTCGATCGATCTCTTTCATTCTCTCTAGTTCTGTCTTGTTCTCTCTTTCTCTCCCCCCTCTCGCTCTCGATCGATCTCTTTCATTCTCTCTAGTTCTGTCTTGTTCTCTCTTTCTCTCCCCCCCTCTCTCTCTCGATCGATCTCTTTCACTCTCTCTAGTTCTGTCTTGTTCTCTCTTTCTCTCCCCCCCTCGCTCTCGATCGATCTCTTTCATTCTCTCTAGTTCTGTCTTGTTCTCTCTTTCTCTCCTCCCCTCTCTCTCTCGATCGATCTCTTTCATTCTCTCTAGTTCTGTCTTGTTCTCTCTTTCTCTCCCCCCCTCTCTCTCTCGATCGATCTCTTTCATTCTCTCTAGTTCTGTCTTGTTCTCTCTTTCTCTCCCCCCCTCTCGCTCTCGATCGATCTCTTTCATTCTCTCTAGTTCTGTCTTGTTCTCTCTTTCTCTCCCCCCCTCTCGCTCTCGATCGATCTCTTTCATTCTCTCTAGTTCTGTCTTGTTCTCTCTTTCTCTCCCCCCTCTCTCTCTCGATCGATCTCTTTCATTCTCTCTAGTTCTGTCTTGTTCTCTCTTTCTCTCCCCCCCTCTCTCTCTCGATCGATCTCTTTCATTCTCTCTCGTTCTGTCTTGTTCTCTCTCTCATTTTAATGTGGTAAAAAAGGTTTTTCTTTGTTGTTTCTGTTTACTCTCCTTTTCCTCCTTCACCTCTTTGTTTTCACTGTGCAGATGTTTTCCTGCCGTTAGAAAAATAACCAGAAGTCGTGGAGGGTTGTTGAGGGTCAGAGCGGTTGTCTATAGGAGATGATGTGTTGTCGTGATTACAATGCCAAGATGGCTGAATTCAGAGCGAGAGAGAGAGAGAGTGACATAGAGAGACCGAGACAGAGAGAGAGAGAGAGAGCAGCCGGGCTGGACAGAGTGACTGTCAGACTAAAGAACAGTAATATAGTTACTCTACCAGCGTCATAGGGAACATATGTGGCTCCGTATAATCTCCATGTACTTGTTTCCTGTCTCCCTCTCTCTCACTCACTGTCAAGATGCACTGCACCGCTGATTTAGGGGCCGCTAAAGTGCCCCCTGTAATGTGTGTGTGCTCGAATGCATGTGTGGTTACTGTGTGTGTAATAACACAATAGAAAAAGAGATGTATGTACTGTATAGTGAATGCATTGTACTTTATAATACTGTATAGTGTTGTACTGTATAGTGTTGTATTGTATAGTGATGTACTGTATTGTACTGTATAGTGAATGCATTGTACTTTATAATACTGTATAGTGTTGTACTGTATAGTGTTGTATTGTATAGTGATGTACTGTATTGTACTGTATAGTGAATGCATTGTACTTTATAATACTGTATAGTGTTGTACTGTATAGTGTTGTATTGTATAGTGATGTACTGTATTGTACTGTATAGTGAATGCATTGTACTTTATAATACTGTATAGTGTTGTACTGTATAGTGTTGTATTGTATAGTGATGTACTGTATTGTACTGTATAGTGAATGCATTGTACTTTATAATACTGTATAGTGTTGTACTGTATAGTGAATGCATTGTATAGTGATGTACTGTATTGTACTGTATAGTGAATGCATTGTACTTTATAATACTGTATAGTGTTGTACTGTATAGTGTTGTATTGTATAGTGATGTACTGTATTGTACTGTATAGTGAATGCATTGTACTTTATAATACTGTATAGTGTTGTACTGTATAGTGTTGTATTGTATAGTGATGTACTGTATTGTACTGTATAGTGAATGCATTGTACTTTATAATACTGTATAGTGTTGTACTGTATAGTGTTGTATTGTATAGTGAATGCATTGTATAGTGATGTACTGTATTGTACTGTATAGTGAATGCATTGTACTTTATAATACTGTATAGTGTTGTACTGTATAGTGTTGTATTGTATAGTGAATGCATTGTATAGTGATGTACTGTATTGTACTGTATAGTGAATGCATTGTACTTTATAATACTGTATAGTGTTGTACTGTATAGTGTTGTATTGTATAGTGATGTACTGTATTGTACTGTATAGTGAATGCATTGTACTTTATAATACTGTATAGTGTTGTACTGTATAGTGAATGCATTGTATAGTGATGTACTGTATTGTACTGTATAGTGAATGCATTGTACTTTATAATACTGTATAGTGTTGTACTGTATAGTGTTGTATTGTATAGTGATGTACTGTATTGTACTGTATAGTGAATGCATTGTACTTTATAATACTGTATAGTGTTGTACTGTATAGTGTTGTATTGTATAGTGATGTACTGTATTGTACTGTATAGTGACTGTATAGTGTTGTACTGTATAGTGTTGTATTGTATAGTGATGTACTGTATTGTACTGTATAGTGAATGCATTGTACTTTATAATACTGTATAGTGTTGTACTGTATAGTGAATGCATTGTACTTTATAATACTGTATAGTGTTGTACTGTATAGTGAATGCATTGTACTGTATAGTGTTGTACTGTATAGTGAATGCATTGTACTTTATAATACTGTATAGTGTTGTACTGTATAGTGTTGTATTGTATAGTGATGTACTGTATTGTACTGTATAGTGAATGCATTGTACTTTATAATACTGTATAGTGTTGTACTGTATAGTGTTGTATTGTATAGTGATGTACTGTATTGTACTGTATAGTGAATGCATTGTACTTTATAATACTGTATAGTGTTGTACTGTATAGTGTTGTATTGTATAGTGATGTACTGTATTGTACTGTATAGTGAATGCATTGTACTTTATAATACTGTATAGTGTTGTACTGTATAGTGTTGTATTGTATAGTGATGTACTGTATGTATAGTACTGTATAGTGTTGTATTGTATAGTGATGTACTGTATAGTGTTGTACTTATAGTGTTGTATATTGTATAGTGATGTACTGTATGTATAGTGAATGCATTGTACTGTATAGTGATGTACTGTATAGTGTTGTATTGTATAGTGATGTACTGTATTGTACTGTGTGAATGCATTGTACTTTATAATACTGTATAGTGATGTACTGTATAGTGTTGTATGTGATGTACTGTATTGTACTGTATAGTGTTGTATTGTACTTTATAATACTGTATAGTGATGTACTGTATAGTGTTGTATTGTATAGTGATGTACTGTATAGTATAGTGAATGCATTGTACTTTATAATACTGTATAGTGTACTGTATAGTGTTGTATTGTATAGTGATGTACTGTATTGTACTGTATAGTGAATGCATTGTACTTTATAATACTGTATAGTGTTGTACTGTGTACTGTATAGTGAATGCATTGTACTTTATAATACTGTATAGTGTTGTACTGTATAGTGTTGTATTGTATAGTGATGTACTGTATTGTACTGTATAGTGAATGCATTGTACTTTATAATACTGTATAGTGTTGTACTGTATAGCGTTGTATTGTATAGTGATGTACTGTATTGTACTGTATAGTGAATGCATTGTACTTTATAATACTGTATAGTGTTGTACTGTATAGTGTTGTATTGTATAGTGATGTACTGTATTGTACTGTATAGTGAATGCATTGTACTTTATAATACTGTATAGTGTTGTACTGTATAGTGTTGTATTGTATAGTGATGTACTGTATTGTACTGTATAGTGAATGCATTGTACTTTATAATACTGTATAGTGTTGTACTGTATAGTGTTGTATTGTATAGTGATGTACTGTATTGTACTGTATAGTGATTTGTACTTTATAATACTATATAGTGTTGTACTGTATAGTGTTGTATTGTATAGTGATGTACATTGTACTTTTTATAATACTGTATAGTGTTGTACTGTATAGTGTTGTATTGTATAGTGATGTACTGTATTGTACTGTATAGTGAATGCATTGTACTTTATAATACTGTATAGTGTTGTACTGTATAGTGTTGTATTGTACTTTATAATACTGTATAGTGATGTACTGTATATACTTTATAATACTGTATAGTGTTGTACTGTATAGTGTTGTATTGTATAGTGATGTACTGTATTGTACTGTATAGTGAATGCATTGTACTTTATAATACTGTATAGTGTTGTACTGTATAGTGTTGTATTGTACTTTATAATACTGTATAGTGATGTACTGTATATACAGTATGTTTTTGCGGCCGTGTGTCTTCGATTGCAACCCAAATGTTACCCTGTTGTCTATTAACTGCACTTATTTTGACCATGACCCATTTGACAAGGCCTTGGCCAAAAATAGTGCTGTATATAAGGAATAGGGTGCTATCGGAGACACTGCCCATGTCTCTTTAGATCCCTGAAACCAGTGGTCTTTTGTGTTCCTGTGCCTCTGTAGTGTTCCTTTGGCCCCGGGCCCTGCTCAAAAGTAGTGCACTATAAAGGGAATAGGGTGCCAGGTCCCATTGGGTCCTGCTCAAAAGTAGTGCACTATAAAGGGAATAGGGTGCCAGGTCCCATTGGGCCCTGCTCAAAAGTAGTGCACTATAAAAGGAATAGGGTGTCATTTATTATACAGACCGCGTGGACTCTGGACTAAACACATCCCTCTGCAACTGAATCCTGGACTTCCTGACGGGCTGCCCCTTAGGTGGTAAGGGTAGGCTATAACGCTGATACTCTGCACGGGGGCCCCTCGGGGGTGCGTGCATAGTCCCCTCCTGTACTTCCTGTTCACGCACATCTCCGTGGCCAAGCACGACTCTAAACCCATCATTAAGTTCGCTGGCGACACAACGGTGTTAGGCCGGATCACCGACAACAATGAGACAGCCTATAGGGAGGAGGTCAGAGACCTGGCAGTGTGGCAGTGCGTACGGCTATACCAGGCGGTGTCAGAAGAAGGCCCTAAAAATTGCAATCCTAGTCATAGACTGTTCTCTCTGCTACTGCACTGCAAGCGGTATCGGAGTGCTAAGGCTAGAGAGAAGACTAGAGAGAAGGCTAGAGAGAAGGGGAGAGAGAAGGGGAGAGAGAAGGCTAGAGAGAAGGCTAGAGAGAAGGCTAGAGAGAAGGGGAGAGAGAAGGGGAGAGAGAAGGGAAGAGAGAATGGGAGAGAGAAGGCTAGAGAGAAGGGGAGAGAAAAGGCTAGAGAGAAGGGGAGAGAGAAGGGGAGAGAGAAGGGAAGAGAGAAGGGGAGAGACAAGGCTAGAGAGAAGGCTAGAGAGAAGGCTAGAGAGAAGAGGAGAGAGAAGGGGAGAGAGAAGGCTAAAGAGAAGGGAAGAGAGAAGGGGAGAGATAACGCTAGAGAGAAGGGGAGAGAGAGAGAAGACAGAGGAGAGAAAGGGGAGAAAGAGAGAGGGAGAGGGAGGGGAGTGCAGATATATTTCAGGTGGTGTCAATTGCAGATGAAAGATCTGCTGAAGATGCTACGGGCGTCATGCTTCACTGGCCTCTATTCAACAAGTCACATCTCTCTCCCCTCTATCCAGCAGCTGTTATCAGGAGCTACCTAACTTCCTACCTCCATGCTACTCCTCCCTCCCCCAATCCACCTCACACCCCTTTACCTCTCTTCATCCAACCCCCCAGTCCCCCGCCCCCTCCCCTTCCTGCTTACCTTGGCTAAGCCCTTTTTGTATGTTGATTAGGGGGCGGGCTAATCCAGTTTGCAGCTGTCGTAGACCAATGATGAATCACCTTTCCGTCATTTGGCTGCAGTCCCCTCACTCGGGGAGGAAGGAGGGAGGGAGGGACGGGAGATCTGAACGAGGGAGGAGAGGCAACAACAGCAGTGGTAGAAGAAGAGAGAGCGAGAGAGAGAAGAGAAGGACTGAGAGAGAAACTCTATAGAGAGAGAATGTCCTCTGTTCTTTTCCCAGTGCAGTTAGCCCTCTCTTCCCACTCTTGAGACAGAATAACAATAATGTTTTCTCAGACCAGCTCTATTGTGTCATGGATGGGTCTGGACAGTGACACACAGCTGAAATAACAAGGAGGGACATTGTTTCTGTTCAGGCAGGTGGAAAGAGAAAAAAAAACAGAGAGAGGCAGCCTGGTTCAGATGATTCCGGGCCGCTACGTATTTCCAGGTAAGAGCAGAGTTGGACCAGCGCCAGGCAGGTAGCATCAGAAGGGATGCAGGGAGGGAAAGAGAGAGAGAGAGAGAGAGAGAGAGAGAGAGAGAGAGAGAGAGGGATAGAGAGTTCTGCAAATCTAATAGTAATTGTCTCCTGGTATATCTGTAACGCCGCTGTTCATAATTGTATTTCCGTTTTTTGGTGGGTTGATAATTTAGCAGTAAATTCATATTTCTCTGGGGAAATAGGACACAGCTACCAGCATGTCAGTTTGCGAGATCCCCCCCCCCAACAATATTCACAACAATTCTACATTATTTATTTAATTTGAGATGGGAAAAAAATGAGTGAGTAGAAAACGCAATGTATCTGTGTATTTATTTTTTTTAAATTAATTTAAAAGCAAGTCTATTGACTATATCTTTCCATCCCAACATTATTTAAATAGTAGACGTATCATTTCATCCTATCAGATTGCGTCTGCATAAAACAAAAACTAACGGCTTAGTTTAGTTGATTGATATGCAATCTATAAATGTAACTGGGAAAAAAAAAGCAGTTTAATGTACCAAACATTTCTCCCTGATTTAATTAAACAGTTATGTTGCATTGGGGCTCAGTGACAAAAGACTAAATATGAGTTAAGATTTGTGTGATGTTTCAGCTCTCTTCAGCCTGTTTTAACTAAACCTCCATTTTGGCTGAGCAACTTTTCACAGCGACAATGAGGGGATTGAATAATGTTTTCAATGGCGTGGTCTTCAGTATAAACACAGAAACAATTAAGATGGTTGCCAGAGCAAACTGATCTAGGCATTATCATCTCTCTTCACTGAGCCGCAGACAGAGCACTCAGAATCACTCAGAGAACAAACTATTCTAATCACTTGGAGAAGTAGCTAATCACTTGGAGAAGTAGCTAATCACTTGGAGAAATAGCTAATCACTTGGAGAAGTAGCTAATCACTTGGAGAAGTAGTTAATCATTTGGATAATTAGTTAATCACTTGGAGAAGTAGTTAATCACTTGGAGAAGTAGCTAATCACTTGAAGAAGTAGCTAATCACTTGGAGAAGTAGCTAATCACTTGGAGTAGTTAATCACTTGGAGAAGTAGCTAATCACTTGGAGAAGTAGCTAATCACTTGGAGAAGTAGCTAATCACTTGGAGTAGTTAATCACTTGGAGAAGTAGCTAATCACTTGGAGAAGTAGCTAGCTGCTCTTGGAATCATTTAGAGAACAAACTCTTCTAACTTTCTAGCAACTAACTACTTTAACCATAGCCTCCAATCACAGAGTGTGTTCACACTGTATACTAAGGATGTCTATATAATTACTATGCTGTAGACTAGCATGAGTATGTACATTAATCAACATGGAGCGAATGCTGTATACTGTAGAAGCTGCTTTTTCAACTAGTCTAAAATTAAAACAAAATGCTAATGTCTGTTGTAATGTCTCTATTACTGAGCTCATCAATTTCAATTATTTCAATTATAATCTATATTGATGTTATAATATCATATATTGCTGATATATAATAAAATAGTGTTAATATAATATGTTATAATTGAGTGTATAGCAGTAGGCCTAGTTTGAATTGTATTATGTGTTATGAAAGAAATAAGAAGAGATAACATTAATAAGCAGAGATAACATTAATAGGCAGAGATAACATTAATAAATGGAGATATCATTAATAAATGGAGATAACATTAATAAATGGAGATAACATTAATACGCAGAGATAACAATAATAGGCAGAGATAACAATAATACATGGAGATAACATTAATAGGCAGAGATAACATTAATAAGCAGAGATAACATTAATAGGCAGAGATAACAATAATACATGGAGATAACATTAATAGGCAGAGATAACATTAATAAGCAGAGATAACATTAATAGGCAGAGATAACAATAATACGTGGAGATAACATTAATAGGCAGAGATAACAATAATAAGCGGAGACGATATTAATAGGCAGAGATAGCAATAATAAGCGGAGATAACATTAGTAAGCAGAGATACCATTAATAGGCAGAGATAACAATAATAAGCGGAGATAACATTAGTAAGCGGAGATAACATTAATAGGCAGAGATAACAATAATAAGCGGATATAACATTAGTAAGCGGAGATAACATTAGTAAGCAGAGATAACATTAATAGGCAGAGATAACATTAGTAAGCGGAGATAACATTAATAGGCAGAGATAACAATAATAAGCGGAGATAACATTAGTAAGCGGAGATGACATTAGTAAGCGGAGATAACATTAGTAAGCAGAGATAACATTAATAGGCAGAGATAACATTAATAGGCAGAGATAACAATAATAAGCGGAGATAACATTAGTAAGCGGAGATGACATTATGTTTGTCTTTCCCTAACTTAGTTCAATCTATTGATAGTATTTATAGCTTTTAGATACAATAACAACAAATCTCAAGCTCCAGTGGAGATGTTTTTATTTGTTTACTTTAAATGTATAAACATTCCAAATCAACAGTTTTACCCGTGTTGTTATCAGTAGGTTTAAGAGAAAAACATGTTTAAAACGAATACATCTATAGGCTCTTTACCATTTGTTTTCCCTTGATGGTTCTGGCAAGATGTGAGTAAATGTGTGTGTGTGTGTGTGTGTGTGTGTGTGTGTGTGTGTGTGTGTGTGTGTGTGTGTGTGTGTGTGTGTGTGCGTGTGTGTGTGTGTCTCTCGTCCGTCAGGTCTATGGACATGCAGGATCTAGCCAGTCCTCACAGCCGTGAATCCCCTAATGGTCCCAGCCTCGACAACTCCCATATCAATACCAATTCCATGACCCCCAATGGCACTGAAGGTATGTGCTTAGGGATTTTCTTCCTTAATGCTTCCCTCACTTTCGCTGTGTGGACTCTAAATTCACTATAGGACTATAGGACATGGGAGAGGAATAGGCTGAGCCCTGTAGACAATCAGATAAATACTGATGTAACACATTCAAACAGTAAACTTGACACAGTGGTTGTGACTATTGTGCAGTTGTGACTATTACTGTGCAGAAAATACACTCCGTTGTAATCACAACCATTCTACCAATTGCGTAGTAGCTTCATCAGTTGTACAATTTAAGTTTGTACGGGTAGCAGAGCGGAGAAAGAGGGGGACTTTTTTCTTTTTCCAACCTCACCTCTTCCTGTGTGTAGCGTTTTATGCATCTGCTAAAGTTGTGAAATGCCTGAATGGCAATAAAACGTCTCCAGGTGCTTACCCCGTTGGTAATCGCGATCTGTTTTCCATTTTCAAAAGGTGAAGTCAACAAATGAAAACGTGGTGCCAACTACTTTCCTCCCGTCTACTTCTCTGTACTTCTGAATAACATGGGAAACTACTGGTGACCCGATGGCTTGTAGACTTACTGCATTGGTTTTAATACACAATTTAAAAAGGGCCCCTTGTATTTGATCTAGATATGAAAACGATATGAAAACGATCTGCTTTGTAAATCTGACGCTATTGTCTCTGTGTTTACCGAGGAACTATTAGCAGTATATTTAAACGCCCATGTAATTATTCAAAAGCTCATGGTATGAAAATGGGTTGTAGTTTTGCATGTGGTTTGTACATGTCCCTATTGACTCAGGTGAGTAGGCTTGTTGTGTCCTCTCAAACCACCACTCTCTCTCGCTGAACCTACGTCGCTAGCAGGGCGCTATTACAAACCCACTCATGCGCTTCAAAGTCTACCTTAAAAAAAAATGTCATCTTGATAGGAAAAAGGGATAACGCTTTCTTGTGGTTTAGGGAGTGCGTGCGTCCCAAATCGCACCCTATTCCCTATGTAGTGCACTACTTTTGACCGATTGTTTGACAAAAGCAGTGCTCTCCGTAGGAAGTAGGGTGTAATTTGTCCTCTGCGGGACAAAGAGCCTGTCGTAGAGCCGCGGCGAAGTCAGATTGTCATGTATCCTATTCTCTGTTTCCCATATAGGTGATAACATCACAATGCTCACCACAGCTGACTGGTTGTTAAGCACTAGCTCACAGTCGGCTGCAGGTCGGTGCAGTTCAGGTGTGGATAACAATGAAAGGACAATACTTGGTGTTTCAACTTAGAAAAGACAAGAAAGAGAAGGAAAAAAAAAAACATTTGTGCTTTTACTTTTTTTTTTTTAAATATACCATTATAATAATCCCAATTAATTAACTGTTCTCAATAGATAACTAATCTATTTTTAATTCTAAGAGTTTCTTCAACTATTGTGCCTTTCATGGCGTTAATGTCATTGTTGCACTCGTGTTATGTTGAGTGTGTGAAGCATGGTTTGAGACTGGCTGGGTTATGGATCCTGTGCCTGACACCGTGCCTTGTTTTGATTGATTGATTGATTGATTGATTGATTGATTGGTTCCTGTCTGCCGTTGTTCCATGCTGTGTTTCATGAGTGCGGTGGTTATCGTGTGTTTCTCTGTGAACACCTGAGTGTGACCTTTAGTCTGTGCATGCAGTGTTACACCACGATGTCCCCTCACTATATTAGCTAGTATACCTACACACACACACACACACACACACACACACACACACACACACACACACACACACACACACACACACACACACACACACACACACACTCACGTGCAAAGACACACACACATACTCACGTGCACAGACACACACACACACACACTCACGGGCACACACACACACACACACACACACACACACTCACGTGCACAGACACACAAGCACTCACGTGCACAGACACACACACACATCCTATTTCTCTGTATTGTATTATCTCTACCTAAATGTGTTATTCCAAAAACACTCTCCCTCCCACTCTCCCTCCTACTCTCCCTCCCACTCGCCCTCCTACTCTCTCTCCTACTCTCCCTCCTACTCTCCATCCCACTCTCCCTCCTACTCTGCCTGCTACTCTCCCTCCTGCTCTCCCTCCCGCTCTCCCTCCCGCTCTCCCTCCCACTCTCCTCTCAACTCTCCCTCCTACTCTCCCTTCTACTCTCCCTCTCCCTCCTACTCTCCCTCCTACTCTCCCTCCGACTCTCCCTCCTACTCTCCCTTCTGCTTTCCCTCCCACTTCCCTGCCTACTCTCCCTCCCACTCTCCTGCCTACTCTCCCTCTCCCTCCCCACTCTTCCTCCCACTGTCCCTCCTACTCTCCCTCCTACTCTCCCTCCTCCTCTCCCTCCTACTCTCCCTCCTACTCTCCCTCCCACTCTTCCTCCTACACTCCCTCATACTCTCCCTCATACTCTCCCTCCCTCTCTCCCTCCATCTCTCCCTCATACTCCCCCTCCCTCTCTCCCTCCCTTCCTCTCTCCCTCATACTCTCCCTCCCTCTCTTCCTCCCTCTCTCCCTCCCTCTCTCCCTCCCACTCTCTCGTCAACAATTCCTCAGCAGAACGATCAAAGTAAAACACGACAGGGAAAAGCTTCTTTAAAAACACGAGAGACACACCGAGCATGACTCCCTTTACCCACATGATGTGAATTTGTTTTGCCCCCTTCCTCTTCTCTATATCACCCCCCCACCCCTTCCCATCCCAAAGCCTGCTTGCTGCCTGATGTGAAATGGATTGATTTCAAAGATTCCCTAGCTGTCAGATAACTGTAAAATCCTCTCCACTGAGCCATCAGTGTTATAACTCTGAGAGGCTCAGCGGGGCATGGGGTCACGCTCCATTCGCTACAGTACTTAAAACAGATTTTATACACACTATATTGTCTTGACATTTCAATCGTATTTGCACGTCCATGCAGACTGACTCCCTCTCCATGCAGGGGCCATTTTACACCAGTATCCTACTCCCATTGACTGTGTTCATCTTTCTTTCCCCCTGACGCTACATTATAACCTGGGGTAAGCCATACAGTAATTAGTGACAATGAATTAGTATGTTAATTGGATATAAAATGTTAATTATATATGAATTGATCGATTACTTTGATTGATTGATTGATGGATTAAAATGTATTGACGGGATTGTAGTTTGCCTGTTACTGTTGAATTCTTGCTGTAACAGTGTATGGGACAAACGAAAAGACAGTGCAGAGAAGATTAAATGTTAAATTCTGGTTTGGTTTTTATTCATAGTTAAGTCAACAGGTTGTAATGAGGAAGGTCTCTCTGTTGGTTTAATCGATTAACAATTAGTTAAATGTTCTATTTTCCTCATAAATTCTTAAAGTGTGTTGAGAGATAATTTATTGTAATCTACACGCTGAGGAGCGTTATGTTTTATTTTCATGTTAATCCCATATAATTACACGTAGATGATCCTTAAAATGAATCCAACAAACATTAATATTCTAAATTCCATTTTGAAAAAAATGATTAGGCTCTAGTCTAAAAGAACAGAATGTAGAAGTTGTGATGAATATTAGTCAAATATTTCCCCTCCTGCATTTCAACACAGTATTTCAATTCACAGTATTGTTTATAGCACATTCCACTGAGTGTGTTGGCGTAGATGTGTAGTTCCGGCTGTAGTTCCGGCTGTAGTTCTGGCCCTAATTCCGGCTGTAGTTCCGGTGTAGTTCTGGCTGTAGTTCTGGTGTAGTTCTGACTGTAGTTCTGGTGTAGTTCTGGGTGTATGTCCAAAGACATCCCAAAGTACTAAACCCACCAGTCATAGTGTCAGTTGGTGTGTGTGTGTGTGTGTGTGTGTGTGTGTGTGTGTGTGTGTGTGTGTGTGTGTGTGTGTGTGTGTGTGTGTGTGTGTGTGTGTGGTGTGTGTGTGTGTGTGTGTGTGTGTGTGATGGTGTGTGTGTGTGTGTGTGTGCTGACGGTGTGTGTGTGTGTGTGTGTGTGTGTGTGTGTGTGTGCTGACGGTGTGTGTGTTGTCTTTGTCCCCAGTGAAAACAGAACCAATGAGCAGCAGTGACATCACCACCCCAGTAGCCGACGCCTCCCTAGACAGCTTCTCAGGATCAGGTGAGACGGGCGGGGACCCGTGTGTGTGTTTGCGTGCTGCGTAAAATAAAATATAATGTGTGAATAGCAGAGCAGTAGAATGATCTGGTTTCCTGTTTCCTCAGCCGGATCTGTATCCAACTCATGTTGTATGTCAGCAATATATGGTCATCTATTCCAACTCCGCCAAACATCACATCAATACCCAGTATAATTAAACATCACTACCCAGTATATTTAAACCTCACTACCCAGAATAATTAAACATCACATCACTACCCAGTATAATTAAACATCACTACCCAGTACAATTAGACATCACTACCCAGTATAATTAAACATCACTACCCAGTATAATTAAACATCACATCATCACCTCACTACCCAGAATAATTAAACATCACCTCACTACCCAGTATAATTAAACATCACATCACTACCCAGTATAATTAACCCACATCACATCAATGCCCAGTATAATTAAACATCACTACCCAGTATAATTAAACATCACATCACTACCCAGTATAATTAGACATCACTACCCAGTATAATTAAACATCACCTCAATACCCAGACATCACTTACTACCCAACATCACATCACTACCCAGTATAATTAGACATCACTACCCAGTATAATTAAACATCACTACCCAGTATAATTAAACATCACATCAATACCCAGTATAATTAAACATCACTACCCAGTATAATTAAACATCACATCACTACCCAGTATAATTAAACATCACTACCCAGTACAATTAGACATCACTACCCAGTATAATTAAACATCACTACCCAGTATAATTAAACATCACTACCCAGTACAATTAGACATCACTACCCAGTATAATTAAACATCACTACCCAGTATAATTAAACATCACCTCACTACCCAGTATAATTAAACATCACTACCCAGTATAATTAAACATCACCTCATTACCCAGTATAATTAGACCTCACTACCCAGTATAATTAAACATCACATCACTACCCAGTATAATTAGACATCACATCACTACCCAGTATAATTAGACATCACTACCCATTATAATTAAACATCACCTCACTACCCAGTATAATTAAACATCACTACCCAGTATAATTAGACATCACTACCCAGTATAATTAGAAAGCACTACCCAGTATAATTAAACATCACTACCCAGTATAATTAGACATCACTACCCAGTACAATTAAACATCACCTCACTACCCAGTATAATTAAACATCACCTCACTACCCAGTATAATTAGACCTCACTACCCAGTCAGTTACATACAGTTAGTACAATTAGACGCACTACCCAGTATGATTAAACATCACCCAGTATAATTAAACATCATGCTGCTAATTCTGCCTTATTTCTAGAACTGTTTAACTAACCCGATACGTTAACGTTCCCCTTCCAGAAATCACTTCTGTCTTTGACAATATTGTGTGTGTGTGTATTATTAATGTTATTATCAATTATTATTAATATTAATGACATTTAGAAACTTTACACCTCTGGACCCTCAGGGGAACCGAGCCACTACCCAGGAGGGGTGTGTGTGTGTGTGTGTGTGTGTGTGTGTGTGTGTGTGTGTGAGCTGCGATTAGAAGGTTTAGTCAACCGGAAGCCGGTGCTGATGATGATGAACTGGGAAAAGTGTACAGTTACATTAACATACAGTTACAGTTACATACAGTTACAGTTACATACAGTTACAGTAACATACAGTTACAGTTACATACAGTTACAGTTACATACAGTTACAGACAGTACAGTTACATACAGTTACATACAGTTACAGTTACGTACAGTTACATACAGTTACAGTTACATACAGTTACAGTTACATACAGTTACATACAGTTATAGTTACATACAGTTACAGTTACATACAGTTACATACAGTTACAGTTACATACAGTTACATACAGTTACATACAGTTACAGTTACATACAGTTACATACAGTTACATACAGTTACAGTTACATACAGTTACATAGACTTACATACAGTTACAGTTACATACAGTTATAGTTACATACAGTTATAGTTACATACAGTTACAGTTACTTACAGTTACATACAGTTACAGTTACATACAGTTACAGTTACATACAGTTACATACAGTTATAGTTACATACAGTTACAGTTACATACAGTTACATACAGTTACAGTTACATACAGTTACATTACATACAGTTACATACAGTTACAGTTACTTACAGTTACATACAGTTACAGTTACATACAGTTACATAGATTTACATACAGTTACAGTTACATACAGTTATAGTTACATACAGTTACAGTTACATACAGTTATAGTTACATACAGTTATAGTTACATACAGTTACAGTTACTTACAGTTACATACAGTTACAGTTACATACAGTTACATTACAGTTACAGTTACAGTTACATACAGTTACATAGATTTACATACAGTTACAGTTACATACAGTTATAGTTACATACAGTTACATACATACAGTTACATACAGTTACAGTTACATACAGTTACAGTTACATACAGTTACATACAGTTACATACAGTTACAGTTACATACAGTTACATACAGTTACAGTTACATACAGGTATAGTTACATACAGTTACATACAGTTACAGTTACATACAGTTACAGTTACATACAGTACATACAGTTACATAGTTATAGTTACATACAGTTACAGTTACATACAGTTACATACAGTTACATACAGTTACAGTTACATACAGTTACATACAGTTACAGTTACATACAGTTACAGTTACATACAGTTACATACAGTTACATACAGTTACAGTTACATACAGTTACATACAGTTACATACAGTTACAGTTACATACAGTTACAGTTACATACAGTTACATACAGTTACAGTTACATACAGTTACATACAGTTACATACAGTTACATACAGTTACAGTTACATACAGTTACATACAGTTATAGTTACATACAGTTACAGTTACATACAGTTACAGTTACATACAGTTATAGTTACATACAGTTACATACAGTTACATACAGTTACATACAGTTACAGTTACATACAGTTACAGTTACATACAGTTACATACAGTTACAGTTACATACAGTTACAGTTACATACAGTTACATACAGTTATAGTTACTTACAGTTACATACAGTTACAGTTACATGCCAGACATCTACAGTAGTTTGTCTTAAATTGCACCCTATTCCATATATAGTGCACTACTTTAGACCAGGGCCCATAGTCAAAGACCCATAGTCTCTGGTCAACAATGGTGCACTATATATAAAATAGGATGCCATTTGGGACACATCCTTAGTATCCCCCTCCCCGTCCCTACGGAAACTAAATACTTTGTTTTTTTTTGTCCAATTAGACAGATGTTATAGAACGGTGTCAGTTGACATTTGAACCCGGTTCAGTGATTTTTATTTTTTATTTGAACCTTTATTTAACTAGGCAAGTCAGTTAAGAACAAATTCTTATTTATAATGACGGCCTGCCCCGGGTCAAACCCTGACCCTGACGCACGCTGGGCCAATTGTGCGGCGCCCTATGGGACTCCCAATGTGATACAGGCCAGGATCAAAACAGGGTCTGTGGTAAACGCCTCTAGCACTGAGATGCAAATTTACTAACTGTATTTATTGTTTCTAATGATTAATAATGGATCAATAAAAATGTTTCTCATTTCAAAAAGTGTACCTGTATTACATTTGGTGTGTCATTTTAACAAAAAAAATATTCTAAAGATTTTTACTCAAAACTATACACTATGCACTGACTTAAAATAGCCTTTAGTAAGTGCAAAGACAACGTGAAAATGCAGCATTGGTCACCGTAGGTTTGTGTTGAAAAACGTTGATTTAGGAAGTGCATCCACAGTGATACGCCGTGCGTTTCATGAAGGAATGATAATGTGGTAGCGCTAGTTACAAGCAATCACTTTCAATTTGGTCCTGGCCTGGCCTTGAAGCCTGGGTGCTGGATCCCAAATGGCACACTATTCCCTACATATATGGGCCCTGGTCAAAAATAGTGCACTATAAGGGAATAGGGTTCCATTTGACACAGGCCCCAGGCAACAGGCCCACATTGATTCAGACCATTCTGAGTGTGTTTACACCAGCCTAGCTGTCGTCATGGCAGCGCCACAAAGTATCTCACAGAGGCTATATCCCAAATAGCCCCCTATTTCTTACACTCTTAGAAAAAAAGGGTTCCAAAAATGTTTCTTCGGCTGTCCCATGTGAGAACTCTTTTTGGTTCCAGGGTTAGGGTTTCCAACATCTGTGGAAACGGTTCTACATGGAACCCAAAGGGGTTCTACCTGGAACCAGAAAGGGTTCTCCTATGGGGACAGCCGAAGTACCATTTTTTGGGTGCCATTTGGGACACAGCCAGAGATACACACAGAATATACGCTGGTCAGCAGAATAAACCTTCAGGGTTTTTACCTGATTATTTTACTTCATTATTGCGCCCCGGGTTTTAAACCTTAAATAAGGTTGGGGAAATAAATGGAGGAACGCAACGCAATTACACTTTCCTAGGAATCCAGAAGTTCTGTTGGCGAAAGATAATATTTACCTTATATCTTTAATGTTTAAATATGTACTTGCCCCCCCCCTTCTTTCTCTTCAACTCTCTCTCTCTCAGTTATTGGAACCAGTGGCTTCAGCCCAAGACAAACACACCAGTTCTCCTCACAGATTTATCCTTCCAAGTAAGGCTTCTTTTATTTAGCTTTAGAAAATAAACGGCATCCCAACTTCATTGGGTTCCTTTAATTAGATCCTGCTGCGAGATGTGGAGGTTTCTACCTGCTTTGTTTGCCTGGATGTCTGCCGTTTGTGCACTTACAAAATCAGTTGTAATTATTATCTTGTCCTTTGCGACGTATACTTCTCATTTTGCTGTCCTAGTGCTGGTCTCACTCTGGAACTAATTACTATCTCTCTTTACGAGCTTCTGACAACTACGTAACCTTATGTAGCAGAATCACAAAGAATGTGTCTGTATTGTTATGGTTTTATGTGTTTGGTAAAACATGTTCCTCCTTTCTCTCTATCTTCCTCTCTCTCTTTCTCTCTCTCTCTCTCTCTCTCTCTCTCTCTCTCTCTCTCTCTCTCCCTCTCTTTCTTTCTCTCTCTCTTTCTCTCTCTCCCTCTCTTTCTTTCCTTCTCTCTTGAACTTTCTTTCTTTCTTTCTTTTTTCTCTCTTTCTTTTCTCTCTCTTTCTTTCTCTCCTTTCTTTCTCCCCTTTCTTTCTTTCTTTCTTTCTCTCTTTCTTTCATTTAATTTATTTCTCTCTATCTCTATCTTCTCCTTGTTTCTTTTCTGAAATAGCAGACCGTATCCACATATTCTCCCTACTCCTTCATCCCAAAATATGTCTGCGTACGGTCAGACACAGTACACCACAGGAATGCAGCAGGCCGCAGCCTATGCTAGCTACCCCCAGCCTGGACAACCCTACGGGATACCTGCCTATGGTAAGCACAGGCCAAACCCATGCCTCCTGAATATTACATTAACTTTACATTACAAACCCATCACTTCCATTTCAAACCCATCACTTCCATTACAAACCCATCACTTCCATTTCAAACCCATCACTTCCATTTCAAACCCATCACTTCCATTTCAAACCCATCACTTCCATTTCAAACCCATCACTTCCATTACAAACCCATCACTTCCATTTCAAACCCATCACTTCCATTTCAAACCCATCACTTCCATTTCAAACCCATCACTTCCATTTCAAACCCATCACTTCCATTTCAAACCCATCACTTCCATTTCAAACCCATCACTTCCATTACAAACCCATCACTTCCATTTCAAACCCATCACTTCCATTTCAAACCCATCACTTCCATTTCAAACCCATCACTTCCATTTCAAACCCATCACTTCCATTTCAAACCCATCACTTCCATTTCAAACCCATCACTTCCATTACAAACCCATCACTTCCATTACAAATCCATCACTTCCATTACAAACCCATCACGTCCATTTCAAACCCATCACTTCCATTACAAACCCATCACTTCCATTACAAATCCATCACTTCCATTTCTGCATACTAGATGTATCTGTATCATCAGGGCACCTCATGCCACACATGCAAATACACTTATATTACTTATAGTTAGCTATATTACACGTATCTTTTGTAATATAGAATTAAGTGTGATAATAATATCTGTCTATATACGATAAAGATACAGGGCGCTCAAGTGTGTTGTTGTGTTACAGAGTTTTAAATGAATTAAATTGAGATTGTGTGTCACTGGACTACACACAAACACCACATCATTTTTTTTACAAATTAATAATACATGAAAAGCTGAAATGTCTTAAGTCAATATGTATTCAAGCTCTTTGTTACGGCAAGCCTAAATAAGTTCAGGACTAAAAATGTGTCTAAAAAGTTGCATGGACTCAAGAGCATGGACTCTTGTGTGCAATAATAGTGTTTAACGTGATGTTTGAATGACTACATCATATCGGCATCCCACATATAATTATCTGTGAGGTCCCTCAGTCGAGCAGTGAATTTCAAACACAGATTCAACCCCAAAGACCAGGGAGGTTTTCCATTTCCTCATAAAGAAGGGCACCTATTGGTAGATGGGTAAAAAAAAAAAAAAAGTAGACATTAAATATCCCTTTGAGCATGGTGAAGTTATTAATTACACTTTAGATGGTGTATCAATAAAACCTGGTTCAGTCTGCTTTCCACCAGACACTAGGAGACAAATTCACATTTCAGCAGGACAATAACCTAAAACACAAGGCCAAATCTACACTGGAGTTGCTTACCAAGAAGACATTGAATGTTCCTGACTGGCCTAGTTACAATTTTGACTTAAATAAGCTTGGAAATCTATGGAAAGACTTGAAAATAGCTATCTAGCAATGATCAACAACCAACTTGACAGAGCTTAAATAATTTTTTAAAGAATAATCTGCAAATATTGTACAATTCAGGTGTGCAAATCTCTTAGAGACTTACCTAGAAAGACGCACAGTTGTAATTGCTGCCAAAGGTGATTGTTATGTAAATTAGATATTTCTGTATTTCATTTTCAATACATTTTGAAACGTGTTTTCACTTTGTAATTATGGGGTATTGTGTGTAGACGGGTGAGAAATAAAAACATCTATTGAATCCATTTTGAATTCAGGCTGTAACACAACAAAATGTGGAACAAGTCCAGGAGAATGAAGACCTTCTGAAGGCTCTGTAATCCATTTTGAATTCAAGCTGTAACACAACAAAATGTGGAACAAGTCCAGGAGAATGAAGACCTTCTGAAGGCTCTGTAAATAAACGTTATTTTCATAAAGATTCATCTTTATATTGTTCCTGTTCTAATTCAAAGTAAGGTTATGATGTTCATAATATTATAATATTAGTTCTTATTCAACTAATATATATTATACATATATATAATATATATATATAAAACCAAGACTACACAACTAGCATGCCATTTTAATATGTATATATATATTAAAATGGCATGCTAGTTGTGTAGTCTTGGTAGTACTACGTGCTATACAACTCTTCACCGAGGTAAATAAACACTTAGCTCTGGACAAACAGTTCCCACGATAAAACAACGTTGGTCGTTGGTTCCTGCACCATATTCCGTTGGTCGTTGGTTCCTGCACCATATTCCCTGCAACCATTAAAAAATAATAATAATAATAAAATAAAATAAATTATTATCAAGCTATTCAGTCAGATCGGAACCAATATACATTTCAAAACAACAACAACCAAAACGGTGTCTTCAGGCGTCATAGGAACGAAACAACAAAGTACACAACGATGTTCTTTATTTGTCCGTAGGCTTTAAAAGGCCTTGAACCCCCCACAAAATGTCCAATATGACTTAGGAATTTAGAACATGCATCACAATGATACCCTATCCCTTATGTAGTGCACTACTTTTCACCAGAAGTAGTGCACTACAGTATATAGAGAATAGCATGCGATTGGAAACGCACAGAGTGTTTGTTTGAGTGGTAGTGAACCTGCCATGGCATAGGTTGACTTTGAGTCAATATAACCGACTGGCAGTTGGACTAACAACAAACACTAGTAGCAAGTGTGTTGTTTTTATTCCTTGTGCAATAATTCAGAGATCGTCCATCTTTTAGCCATTCAAACATGCTACATCATTCAAACATACTACGTCATTCAAACATGCTACGTCATTCAAACATGCTACGTCATTCAAACATGCTACGTCATTCAAAAATGCTACGTCATTCAGACATGCTACATCATTCAAACATACTACATCATTCAAACATGCGACGTCATTCAAACATACTACGTCATTCAAACATGCTACGTCATTCAAACATACTACGTCATTCAAACATGCTACGTCATTCAAACATGCGACGTCATTCAAACATGCGACGTCATTCAAACATGCTACGTCATTCAAACATGCGACGTCATTCAAACATGCGAAGTCATTCAAACATGCGACGTCATTCAAACATGCGACGTCATTCAAACATGCGACGTCATTCAAACATGCGACGTCATTCAAACATGCGACGTCATTCAAACATGCGACGTCATTCAAACATGCGACGTCATTCAAACATGCTACGTCATTCAAACATGCTACGTCATTCAAACATACTACGTCATTCAAACATGCTACGTCATTCAAACATGCTACGTCATTCAAACATGCTACGTCATTCAAACATGCTACGTCATTCAAACATGCTACGTCATTCAAACATGCGACGTCATTCAAACATGCGACGTCATTCAAACATGCTACATCATTCAAACATGCTACATCATTCAAACATGCTACGTCATTCAAACATGCTACGTCATTCAAACATGCTACGTCATCCAAACATGCGACGTCATTCAAACATGCTACGTCATTCAAACATGCTACGTCATTCAAACATGCTACGTCATTCAAACATGCTACGTCATTCAAACATGCTACGTCATTCAAACATGCGACGTCATTCAAACATGCTACGTCATTCAAACATGCTACGTCATTCAAACATGCTACGTCATTCAGACATGCTACGTCATTCAAACATGCTACGTCATTCAGACATGCTACGTCATTCAAACATACTACATCATTCAAACATACTACATCATTCAAACATACTACGTCATTCAAACATGCTACGTCATTCAAACATGCGACGTCATTCAAACATACTACGTCATTCAAACATGCGACGTCATTCAAACATGCTACGTCATTCAAACATGCGACGTCATTCAAACATACTACATCATTCAAACATACTACATCATTCAAACATGCTACGTCATTCAAACATGCTACGTCATTCAAACATGCGACGTCATTCAAACATACTACGTCATTCAAACATGCTACGTCATTCAAACATGCTACGTCATTCAAACATGCGACATCATTCAAACATGCTACGTCATTCAAACATGCTACGTCATTCAAACATGCGACGTCATTCAAACATACTACGTCATTCAAACATGCGACGTCATTCAAACATGCTACGTCATTCAAACATGCGACGTCATTCAAACATGCTACGTCATTCAAACATGCTACATCATTCAAACATACTACATCATTCAAACATACTACATCATTCAGACATGCTACGTCATTCAGACATGCTACGTCATTCAAACATGCTACGTCATGCAAACATGCTACGTCATTCAAACATGCTTTACAATGTTATATTTCTTGTATAACTTCAATCTACATTAGTCTGTTAATTTTTAAACCCCCAAACGAGTTGATTCTGAAGTGAGGATTAGGTGTATTATTAATTTATAAATTAGAACAGTGACTAGCAGACTGATTTTAAAAAAAAAATGTCCTACATGTAAAATGTTTCAGTTTAACAGAGACAATAATAAAGATAACAATACGAATATATTTAGTTGTATTTAATATAAAGCTAGCTCTGTTTAAAATATTACTAAATTGCTTTTAACATAGAGACTCATATGTCTCAAAGTGCCTGGTTTAGAGTTGTCTGTCAGCAGTGAGTTGTGTGTGTGCATCAAATCAATGTGGTGTTACTAACTGATTCAGGTCCATTATGGGCAGGCATAAAGACAGAGGGGGGACTGAGCCAGTCCCAATCCCCAGGACAGACAGGCTTCCTCAGCTACAGCTCTGGTTTCAGCACACCTCAGACGGGCCAGGCTCCATACAGCTATCAGATGCCAGGTGAGGAACATAGATCATATACTGTAATGTAGAACTGCCCTGAATTGACATGTATTTCTCTTCTCTGCTTTAGTCTCCTCTCCTCAACTTCCTAACTTGTCTGTCCTCTCCTTCCCTAACTTTCTTAGTGTCTCTCCTCACTCCTCGTAGCTTTCTTACCGTGTCTCTCCTCTCCTAACTTTATTACATTGTCTCTCCTCCCCTAACCCTCCTACATTGTCTCTCCTCTCCTCTCCTAACCCTCCTACCTTGTCTCTCCTCCCCTCCCCTAACCCTCCTACCTTGTCTCTCCTCTCCTCTCCTAACCCTCCTACATTGTCTCTCCTCTCCTCTCCTCCCCTAACCCTCCTACCTTGTCTCTCCTGCCCTAACCCTCCTACCTTGTCTCTCCTCTCCTCTCCTCCCCTAACCCTCCTACCTTGTCTCTCCTCTCCTCCCCTAACCCTCCTACCTTGTCTCTCCTCTCCTCTCCTAACCCTCCTACATTGTCTCTCCTCTCCTCTCCTCTCCTAACCCTCCTACATTGTCTCTCCTCTCCTCTCCTCTCCTAACCCTTCTACCTTGTCTCTCCTCTCCTCCTCCCATAACCCTCCTACCTTGTCTCTCCTCCTCCCCTAACCCTCCTACCTTGTCTCTCCTCTCCTCCCCTAACCCTCCTACCTTGTCTCTCCTCTCCTCTCCTCCCCTAACCCTCCTACCTTGTCTCTCCTCCTCCCCTAACCCACACCACCACAACCAGCACCCCCCCCCCCCCAAACACACACCACCACTACCAGCACCCCCCCAAACACACACCACCACTACCAGCACCCCGCAAAAAACACACCACCACTACCAGCACCGCCGCTGCCACCCACCCCTTTATGTGTTCTCTCTAACCCTAACCATAACCCTCTCCTCTTCTCTCTTCCTCTCCTCTTCTCTCTCCCTCTCCTCTTCTTTCTTCCTCTCCTCTTCTCTCTTCCTCTCCCCTTCTCTCCTCTTCTCTCTTCCTCTCCTCTTCTCTCTCCCTCTCCTCTCCTCTTTTCTCCTCTTCTCTCTCCATCTCCTCTTCTCTTCCTCTCCTCTTCTCTCTTCCTCTCCTCTTCTCTCTTCCTCTCCTTTTCTCTCTCCCTCTCCTCGCCTTCCTCTCTCCTCCTCTCTCTTCCCCCTCCTCTTAAGAAGAATCAACACAGATGGAAACATGATGGTTGGCCCTTAAGAAGCTTCAGTCATGTTCTTCCTTTGTTGTTTTATCCCCTGTTCTCTGAGATCCTATTTGTATTTGTTTAAGAGCTGAGACCATGGTGATTTATACCGTAGATTCCACCCATAAATATAACTTGCTCTCGCTTTCTCTCTCTCTGGGTCTTTCTCTCTCTCTGGGTCTCTCTCTCTCTCTCTCTCTCTCTCTCTCTCTCTCTCTCTCTCTCTCTCTCTCTCTCTCTCTCTCTCTCTCTCTCTCTCTCTCTCTCTCTCTCTCTCTCTCTCTCTCTCTGTGTCTTTCTCTCTCTCTTTCTTTCTTTAATTCTAAAAGTAGATCAGGCTAGCTGCCATGTTGTTTCCCTTCATGGTTGGTTTCTGTCAGAGAACCTCAACGAACTTTATGCGTTCTCCAACAGAAAGCACTACTTTACATTACATACTGTAGTCATTATCCCAAGATGGCTAAGGGAACTATAATTATAACACACTTACACAGGTAGTTACTCTGGTATAAGAGGCCTGTACCAGAGACACCATAAACTTACTAGCTATGCTCAAAAAGCCTCCTCTTTTCTCAGTAGCCATGCTAATAGCTAACTGTAGCCTACAGTATCAGCGTTAGCTGTACCTAACTGTTGCCTATCAGCGCTAGCCATAGCTAACTGTAGCCTATCAGCGCTAGCCATAGCTAACTGTAGCCTATCAGCGCTAGCCATAGCTAACTGTAGCCTACTGTATCAGCGTTAGCTGTACCTAACTGTACCTAACTGTATCAGCGCTAACCGTAGCTAACTGTAGCCTATCAGCGCTAGCCATAGCTAACTGTAGCCTATCAGCACTAACCGTAGCTAACTGTAGCCTATCAGCGCTAGCCATAGCTAACTGTAGCCTATCTACCACAGATCTAATCCAACGATTATTGATATACCGACAAGATAAACGTCTCTCCACCCTAACAATGGGATTCGTTGTCCTCAAAGTGGCACAGCGGGCTGTCTAGATCCCGCCTACTTTCTGAGGGTTGGTGGATACATCTCATTACTGTAATCTGATGAGGGGTATTGACATCAACCGCCTGTATTCAATGGAGAAAGATGCCTCATGTCATGAATATGCATAGCCATTTCGAGACAACTCCGATATAAAGTGTTTTTTCTCAAAGTTGCCAAGGATGTCACGTGTCCTATTTATATCAATACACCCACAACGGCATAAGAATTACTACGAAACGTATATTTGTTCAAATAAACCTCACCTAGCAAATAAGCCATGCATTTGGTTTGTTGACCATAGCCACCTGCTGGGGAGACAGAGTTATGTTCTCTCCTCTTCACTGTAGTCAATTACTGCCATGCTAACCGTAGCCTATCAGCCATGCTAACCAGAGCTAACTGTAGCCTACCAGCCATGCAAACCAGAGCTAACCGTAGCCTATCAGCCATGCCAACCAGAGCTAACCGTAGCCTATCAGCCATGCTAACCAGAGCTAACCGTAGCCTATCAGCCATGCTAACAAGAGCTAACTGTAGCCTATCAGCCATGCTAACCAGAGCTAACCATAGCTTTATGTTCGCTCCACTGTGTAATAGTAGATAGTAGAAACATCTCCACATGTTGTTGAAAAGCCTGCAGAGCATCTCACAATAAATAAGGCCAACAGAACAGCAGATGTGTGGAGCGGCCCGGGGGAGGCACTTTTCCACGCCTCTTAACCAAATACTCCCTGCCTGGCTGCCGCAGCCCTACAGCTCTGAGAGAAACGCTGTATAAAGCCAAATAATATAACATTTCAAATGTCTATATTCTTTAAAAACTTTTGTGAGTGTAATGTTTACTGATTGTTTATTTCCCTTGTTTATGTCCCTTTTGTTTATTGTCTATTCCGTTTACTTTGGCAATGTAAACATCTGTTTTCCATGCCACTAAAGCCCTTAAAATTGAATTGAATTGAAAGGGAGAGAGAGAGAAGGGGGGGGGGGGGGGGGAGCAAGGGAGAGGGAAAGAGCTACTTTCCTGGCCTCAATGGTTTAACTCATGATGACAGTATTATGTACCCATTTGTCTTCCTCTCTCTTTCTTTCTCTCTCTGCTTCCCACCCTCTCTCTGTCTCTCAATTCAAGGGGCTTTATTGGCATGGGAAACATATGTTAACATTGCCAAAGCAAGCGAGGTAGATAATATACAAATGAACAGTAAACATTACACTCACATAAGTTCCAAAAGAATAAAGACATTTGAAATGTCATATGATGTCTATATACAGTGTTGTAATGACATGCAAATAGTTAAAGTACAAAAGGGAAAATAAATCAACATAAATATGGGTTGTGTTTACAATGGTGTTTACAATGGTGTTTACAATGGTGTTTACAATGGTGTTTGTTCTTCACTGGTTGCCCTTTTCTTGCGGCTGTAATGTCACACTGTGGTATTTCACCTAGTAGATATGGGTGTTAATCAACATTTTATCAGGATTTGTTTTCAAATTCTTTGTGGATCTCTGTAATCTGAGGGAAATAAGTGTCTCTAATATGGTCATACATTTGGCAGAAAGTTAGGAGGTGCAGCTCAGTTTCCACCTCACTCCTAGTAGAGCCCCTAGTGGAGCTCCTAGTAGAACCCCTAGTAGAGATGGTAGAGCCCCTTGTAGAGCCCCTAGTAGAGATGGTAGAGCCCCTGGTAGAGCCCCTAGTAGAGATGGTAGAGCTCCTAGTAGAGCCCCTAGTAGAGATGGTAGAACCCCTAGTAGAGCTGGTAGAGCTCCTAGTACAGCCCCTAGTAGAGATGGTAGAGCCCCTAGTAGAGCCCCTAGTAGAGATGGTAGAGCCCCTAGTACAGCCCCTAGTAGAGATGGTAGAACCCCTAGTATAGATGGTAGAGCTCCTAGTACAGCCCCTAGTAGAGATGGTAGAGCTCCTAGTAGAGCCCCTAGTAGAGATGGTAGAGCCCCTAGTAGAGCCCCTAGTGGAGATGGTAGTAGAGCCCCTAGTAGAGCCCCTAGTAGAGATGGTAGTAGAGCCCCTAGTAGAGCCCCTAGTGGAGATGGTAGTAGAGCCCCTAGTAGAGCCCCTAGTGGAGATGGTAGTAGAGCCCCTAGTAGAGCCCCTAGTGGAGATGGTAGTAGAGCTCCTAGTAGAGCCCCTAGTAGAGATGGTGGAGCCCCAAGTAGAGCCCCTAGTAGAGCGCCTAGTAGAGATGGTAGAGCCCTTAGTAGAGATGGTAGAGCCCCTAGTAGAGCCCCTAGTAGAGATGGTAGAGCCCCTAGTAGAGCTTTGTAGAACTCCTAGTAGAGCCCCTAGTGGAGCTCCTAGTAGAGCCCCTAGTAGAGATGGTAGAGCCCCTTGTAGAGCCCCTAGTAGTGATGGTAGAGCCCCTAGTAGAGCCCCTAGTAGAGATGGTAGAGCTCCTAGTAGAGCCCCTAGTAGAGATGGTAGAGCCCCTAGTAGAGCCCCTAGTAGAACTCCTAGTAGAGGCCCTAGTAGAGATGGTAGAGCCCCTAGTAGAGCCCCTAGTAGAGCTCCTAGTAGAGCCCCTAGTAGAGATGGTAGAGCCCCTAGTAGAGCCCCTAGTAGAGCTCCTAGTAGAGCCCCTAGTAGAGCCCCTAAGTAGCACCGTCATTAGTCCCCAGCTCTCACCAGCCCAGGACCCAGGCCAGCCTTAGGCTACGTACAAAATGGAACCCTATTCACCATAAGGCCCTGGTGAAAAGTAATGCTCAATATAGGGAATAGGGAGATTTTTGGAACACACCGTTGGAGGAACGTACAGTGCCTTGCGAAAGTATTCGGCCCCCTTGAACTTTGCGACCTTTTGCCACATTTCAGGCTTCAAACATAAAGATATAAAACTGTATTTTTTTGTGAATAATCAACAACAAGTGGGACACAATCATGAAGTGGAACGACATTTATTGGATATTTCAAACTTTTTTAACAAATCAAAAACTGAAAAATTGGACGTGCCAAATTTTTCCACCCCTTTACTTTCAGTGCAGCAAACTCTCTCCAGAAGTTCAGTGAGGATCTCTGAATGATCCAATGTTGACCTAAATGACTAATGATGATAAATACAATCCACCTGTGTGTAATCAAGTCTCCGTATAAATGCACCTGCACTGTGATAGTCTCAGAGGTCCGTTAAAAGCGCAGAGAGCATCATGAAGAACAAGGAACACACCAGGCAGGTCCGAGATACTGTTGTGAAGAAGTTTAAAGCCGGATTTGGATACAAAAAGATTTCCCAAGCTTTAAACATCCCAAGGAGCACTGTGCAAGTGATAATATTGAAATGGAAGAAGTATCAGACCACTGCAAATCTACCAAGACCTGGCCGTCCCTCTAAACTTTCAGCTCATACAAGGAGAAGACTGATCAGAGATGCAGCCAAGAGGCCCATGATCACTCTGGATGAACTGCAGAGATCTACAGCTGAGGTGGGAGACTCTGTCCATAGGACAACAATCAGTCGTATATTGCACAAATCTGGCCTTTATGGAAGAGTGGCAAGAAGAAAGCCATTTCTTAAAGATATCCATAAAAAGTGTCGTTTAAAGTTTGCCACAAGCCACCTGGGAGACACACCAAACATGTGGAAGAAGGTGCTCTGGTCAGATGAAACCAAAATTGAACTTTTTGGCAACAATGCAAAACGTTATGTTTGGCGTAAAAGCAACACAGCTGAACA
This sequence comes from Oncorhynchus clarkii lewisi, assembly GCF_045791955.1. Classification (NCBI taxonomy): domain Eukaryota; kingdom Metazoa; phylum Chordata; class Actinopteri; order Salmoniformes; family Salmonidae; genus Oncorhynchus; species Oncorhynchus clarkii. Next base: position 4,670,027 of record NC_092157.1, read on the forward strand.
CACCATCCCCACTGTCAAACATGGTGGTGGCAGCATCATGGTTTGGGCCTGCTTTTCTTCAGCAGGGACAGGGAAGATGGTTAAAATTTATGGGAAGATGGATGGAGCCAAATACAGGACCATTCTGGAAGAAAACCTGATGGAGTCTGCAAAAGACCTGAGACTGGGACAGAGATTTGTCTTCCAACAAGACAATGATCCAAAACATAAAGCAAAATCTACAATGGAATGGTTCAAAAATAAACATATCCAGGTGTTAGAATGGCCAAGTCAAAGTCCAGACCTGAATCCAATCGAGAATCTGTGGAAAGAACTGAAAACTGCTGTTCACAAATGCTCTCCATCCAACCTCACTGAGCTCGAGCTGTTTTGCAAGGAGGAATGGGAAAAAATTTCAGTCTCTCGAAGTGCAAAACTGATAGAGACATACCCCAAGCGACTTACAGCTGTAATCGCAGCAAAAGGTGGCGCTACAAAGTATTAACTTAAGGGGGCTGAATAATTTTGCACGCCCAATTTTTCAGTTTTTGATTTGTTAAGAAAGTTTGAAATATCCAATAAATGTCGTTCCACTTCATGATTGTGTCCCACTTGTTGTTGATTCTTCACAAAAAAATACAGTTTTATATCTTTATGTTTGAAGCCTGAAATGTGGCAAAAGGTCGCAAAGTTCAAGGGGGCCGAATACTTTCGCAAGGCACTGTATCGTAAGCCTGGCTGGATCTTGGTGTGTGTGTGTGTGCGTGCGTGCGTGCATGTCTGTGTGTGTCTGTGTCTGTGTCTGTGTGTCTGTGGCCAGCTGTCCAGGGGAATATGATTAGATTAATGTTTTTACTCTGCTTCCACGTCTGATGCCACAGGGGCTTTGTGTGGTGCTACAGTCATTGTCCCAGACAGGAGAGGGGATCTGCTTGACTCTTTGTGTGATGCTACAGTCATTGTCCTAGACAGGAGAGGGGATCTGCATGACTCTGACTGGATTTATTTAACATCAACTTTATCAAGTTTATGAATAGTTTTTTACATATATTTTCTGAGGAATCATCTGAATGTATTTCACAATTTATATATATATATATATTTTTTTATATATATATATATCTATATAAGCAAAGTGGAATGGTGAGATGTACAGCACCTACATGATTAATTCATTTAAAATGTGTGTTCTATTATATGATGATTACCTAGTTTGCTATCAAGGTGCTGGAGTAGACCGAGGCTGCCTCCCTAACGCACTACTTATAGAGCTACCCACAGGGCTCTTGTCTAAAGTAGTGCACTATGTAAGGGGACTGGATGCCACATGGGACACACACACACACTGAACAGATGTTAATTAGGTGAATAATTGTGTCCATGCGTTCTGTCTTTCTGTCCCACTATATGTGTGTGTGTGTGTGTGTGTGTGTGTGTGTGTGTGTGTGTGTGTGTGTGTGTTTGTGTGTGTGTGTGTGTGTGTGTGTGTGTGTGTGTGTGTGTGTGTGTGTGTGTGTGTGTGTGTGTGTGTGTGTGTGTGTGTGTGTGTGTGTGTGTGTGTGTGTGTGTGTGTGTGTGCTTGTGTGTGTGTATGTGTGTGTTAGCTATTATCCAGTGAGCTGCAAGTCTGCAGTCCATTCTACTCTCTTATAAAGGAAGCCCATCTGGACTTGATAGGCTATTCCCAAGTGGGGCATATGAACTTCTGCCACAAATATTGTGCACTGATGATAGACATGGCCCTTGGCTAGGGGACTGATCAACCAGAGCAAATGGACTTCAATTGTAGTGTCCAGAAGGCAGGAGAGAGAGGGGGAGGGAGGGAAATAAGGAGGGATGGTGTCTGGTCTTGAGTGAGTGAGCTAACTGGAGCAGGACCGGGGGAGGGAGTGAAAACATGCCCCCCGGGGAACCGCAGGCACCCCCCCAGCCCCCCAGCCTAGGCCCTCTCTAGTGAGGCAAGCAGGGGTTCAGCAGGCACCCCCCACAACCCTCCCTACCAACCCCCCAGCCTGGGCCCTCTCTAGTGAGGCAAGCAGGGGTTCAGCAGGCACCCCCCACAACCCTCCCTACCAACCCCCCAGCCTGGGCCCTCTCTAGTGAGGCAAGCAGGGGTTCAGCAGGCACCCCCCACAACCCTCTCTACCAACCCCCCAGCCTGGGCCCTCTCTAGTGAGGCAAGCAGGGGTTCAGCAGGCACCCCCCACAACCCTCCCTACCAACCCCCCCAGCCTGGGCCCTCTCTAGTGAGGCAAGCAGGGGTTCAGCAGGCACCCCCCACAACCCTCCCTACCAACCCCCCAGCCTGGGCCCTCTCTAGTGAGGCAAGCAGGGGGGATGGTAGTAGGTGCCAGCATTACCGGTTTGTGACAAGAACTGCAACGCTGCTGGGTTTTTCACGCTCAACAGTTTCCTGTGTGTATCAAGAATCAACATGGGCCAGAATCCCTGTGGAACACTTTCGACACCTTGTAGAGTTGATAATTTAGGATGTTCTGAGGGCAAAAGGTGGGTTGCAACTCAGTATTAGGAGGGTGTCCTCAATGTTTTGTCCACTCAATGTATATACAGTACCAGTCAGAAGTTTGGACACACCTACTCATTCAAGGATCTTTCTTAATTTGTTACTATTTTCTACATTGTAGAATAATAGTGAAGACATCAGAACGAGGAAATAACACACGTGGAATCATGTAGCAACCAAAACTGTGTTAAAGAAATAAAAATATATGTTATATTTGAGATTCTTCAAAGTAGCTACCCGTTACCTTGACGACAGCTTTGCACACTCTTGGCTTTCTCTCAACTCTCAACTTCACCTGGATTGCTTTTCCAACAGTCTTGAAGGAGTTCCCACATATGCTGAGCACTTGTTGGCTGCTTTTCCTTCCCTCTGCGGTACAACATAGGGGATTGTGGAGGCCAGGTCACCTGACGGCCTGGAGGTGTGTTGGGTCATTGTCCTGTTGAAAAACAAATGATAGTCCCACTAAGCGGAAACCAGATGGGATGGTGTATCACTGCAGAATGCTGTGGTAGACATGCTGGTTAAGTGTGCCTTGAAATCTAAATAAATCACCGACAGTGTCACCAGCAAAGCACCCCCACACCATCACACCCTCCTCCTCCATGCTTCGAAAATCATCCGTTCACCTGCTCTGCGTCTCACAAAGACACGGTGTTTGGAACCAAAAATCTCTCATTTGGACTCATCAGACCAGAGGATACATTTCCACCGGTCTAAGGTCCAATGCTCGTGTTTTTTGGCCTGGAATCGAAAAGGGTTCTCCTATGGGTTCTACCTGGACAGCCGAATAACCCTTTTGGAACCCTTTTGGAACCCTTTTCTCCTGAGAACGAGGTGGAGGGAGGGAAGGGGCTGGTGGAAGGATAGTCTGGTAGAAGGTAGCTAACTGTCATGAATCCCCCTCTTGTGAAGTTGTCCTCTTATAATGGAGCCTTTTTACAAAAACTATGGCGGTGAAGCTTGGTTTAGGTATTTTGTCAAAAAAATATTATTTTGGACTACACTCTTTAAAACCTACAGTCTTGGCTATCGTTTATCATAAATGTATCATGAACTTTGTCAACAAACTGTACGGGAGGGTTTCCCCTGCACCCAGATTAACCTCCTATTGTTAATCTTTTCTTCAGACAGCCCCGACCTTTGTCAATGACAAGCCACGTATACTTTATCTGAACATTATATCATGACATTCGGATGAAAAGCCATTTACATTCGGGTGTTGGATGTTTACATACATGCTCCCGCTCTTTCCTCCCCGGTGGGCACCAGGCTGCCCTGCATTACACACACCTGCCCTGCATTACGCACACCTGCCCTGCATTACGCACACCTGCCCTGCATTACGCACACCTGCCCTGCATTACGCACACCTGCCCTGCATTACGCACACCTGCCCTGCATTACGCACACCTGCCCTGCATTACGCACACCTGCCCTGCATCACGCACACCTGCCCTGCATTACGCACACCTGCCCTGCATCACGCACACCTGCCCTGCATGCCCTATTACGCACACCTGCCCTGCATTACGCACACCTGCCCTGCACACCTGCCCTGCATCACGCACACCTGCCCTGCATTACGCACACCTGCCCTGCATTACGCACACCTGCCCTGCATTACGCACACCTGCCCTGCATCACGCACACCTGCCCTGCATTACGCACACCTGCCCTGCATCACGCACACCTGCCCTGCATTACGCACACCTGCCCTGCATCACGCACACCTGCCCTGCATCACGCACACCTGCCCTGCATTACGCACACCTGCCCTGCATTACGCACACCTGCCCTGCATTACGCACACCTGCCCTGCATCACGCACACCTGCCCTGCATTACGCACACCTGCCCTGCATTACGCACACCTGCCCTGCATTACGCACACCTGCCCTGCATTACGCACACCTGCCCTGCATCACACACACCTGCCCTGCATTACGCACACCTGCCCTGCATCACGCACACCTGCCCTGCATTACGCACACCTGCCTTCCCTCGCCGCGCACTTCAGCGATATTGGACTCACCTGGACTCACTCAATCACCTGTTTATTACCTCCGATATATTTGTCCCTACTGGTGCCCGCTGCTGCATGTTGTCTGTCTTTGTGTATCTGACGCTGTTCCCACTCTGTTTGTCCGTTCCTAATTAAATGTCAACTCCCCGTACCTGCTTTTATTCTCCAGCGTCATTCCTTACACTTGGATTATCATTCACTGTATCACAATTCCAGTGGGGCAGAAGTTTAGATACACTAAGTTGACTGTGCCTTTAAACAGCTTGGGAAATTCCAGAAAGATGATGTCATGGCTTTAGAAGCTTCTGATCGGCTAATTGACATCATTTGAGTCAATTGGAGGTGTACCTTTGGATGTATTTCAAGGCCTACCTTCTAACTCAGTGCCTCTTTGCTTGACATCGTGGGAAAATCAAAAGAAATCAGCCAAGACCTCAGAAAAAAATTGGAGACCTCCACAAGTCTGATTCACCCTTGGGAGCAATTTCCAAAAACCTGACGGTACCACGTTCATCTGTACAATCAATAGTACGCAAGTATAAACACCATGGGACCACGCAGCCGTCATACAGTTCAGGAAGGACATGTGTTCTGTCTCCTATAGATGAACGTACTTCTAGAGATAAATGTACTTCAGAAAGAAAAGTGCAAATCAATCCCAGAACAACAGCAAAGGATCTTGTGAAGATGCTGCAGGAAACAGGTACAAAAGTATCTATATCCACAGTAAAATGAGTCCTATATCGACATAACCTGAAAGGCCTCTCAGCAAGGAAGAAGCCAATGCTCCAAAACCACCATAAAAAAGCCAGACTACGGTTTGCAACTGCACATGGGGACAAAGATTGTACTTTTTGGAGAAATGTCCTCTGGTCTGATGAAACAAAAATAGAACTGTTTGGCCATAATGACCATCGTTATATTTGGAGGAAAAAGGGGGAGGTTTGCAAGCCGAAGAACACCATCCCAACCATGAAGCACGGGGGTGGCAGCATAAAGTAGTGGGGGTGCTTTGCTGGAGGAGGGACTGGTGCACTTCACAAAATAGATGGCATCATGAGGAAGGAGAATTATGTGGATATATTGAAGCAAAATCTCAAGACATCAGGAAGTTAAAGCTTGGTTGCAAATGGGTCTTCCAAATGGACATTGACCCCAAGCATACTACCAAAGTTGTGGCAAAATGGCTTAAGGACAACAAAGTCAAGGTATTGGAGTCACAAAGCCCTGACTTCAATCCTATAGAAAATTTGTGGGCAGAACTGAAAAAGCATGTGCGAGAATGGAGGCCTACAAACCTGACTCAGCTCTGTCAGACGGAATTGGCCGAAATTTACCGTACTTATTGTGGAAGGCTACCCGAAATGTTTGACCCAAGTTAAACAATTTAAAGGCAATGCTACCAAAAACTAATTGAGTGTATGTAAACTTCTCACCAACTGGGAATGTGATGATATAAATAAAAGCTGAAATAAATCATTCTCTCTACTATTATTCTGACATTTCACATTCTTAAAATAAAGTGGTGATCCTAACTGATCTAAGACAGGTAATTTTTACTCCGAATTTATTGTCAGGAATTGTTTAAAACTGAGTTTAAATGTATTTGGCTAAGGTGTATGTAAACTTCTGACTTCAACTGTATCTCTGCTGCTTCTGGTCCCAAATTGCACCCTATTCCCTAATTAGTACACTATTGACCAGGACTCCGGTCAAAAGTAGTGCACTGTGTAGGGAATAGGGTGCCCATTGGGACGTAATTCTCTGATCTCCTGATCTCGCTGCTACTCTTCCTGTTGTCATCTTTGACATGAGAGGACAGGTGGAGGGAGAGTGTAGAGAGGAGTCATGCCCTGTGGCCTCGTCTCCTGTCCTCTTTTCTCTTCATCCCTCTCTCCCAGGGCTGGAAGACAGCAAGCCCTATAACTCATGTCGTGTATATTATTAAGCCATTAGATCCTATCAGCTCTTCTTTGAAAGACTGAATTAGCCCTAGAGGTGGTTCTTTCAAAGCAGCGAAGAGAAGACATATTCTACATATTCATTAGCAGGATGTCAGACACCCCTTTCTCTCAATTCAATGTTCAGTTTAAGGGGCTTTTAATGCCGTGGGAAACACATGTTTACATTGCCAAAGCAAGTTAACTATATAATAAACAAAAATGAAATAAACAATTTTAACGGTTAATTACAAATGAACCTTTACTATTACACTCACAGAAGTTCCAAAAGAATTATGACATTTCAAATGTCATATTATGTGCAAATAGTTAAAGTACAAAAGGGAAAATAAATCAACATAAAAATGGGTTGTATTTACAATGGTGTTTGTTCTTCAGGCAACAGGTCAACAGGTTTTCTTGTGGCAACAGGTCAACAAATCTTGCTGCTGTGATGGCACATTGTGGAATTACTTTATCAAAATTGGATTTGTTTTCAAATTCTTTGTGGTTCTGTGTAATCTGAGGGAAATATGTGTCATCTCTTTTCCTTCCTCTCTCCCTCCCTTACTTTCTGTAGCCCCCCTCTCTCTCCCTCCCCCACTCCTCCACCCTTCAGTTGCCCTAACACAACAGGCTCAGTGTTCAGCCAATTGTGAGGGCCTGAGACGCCCCCCCCCCCCCTCCCCCTGTCATTCATCAAGGCAGATCCAATCAGTGATAAGGAAGGAAGAGGATGAAGATAAGGCTACTGTTTGGTTTTGAGCCTCTTCCTCCCTCCTTCTCCCTCCTTCTCTCTCTCTCAACTTCAATTTCAATTACAATTTTAAGGGCTTTATTGTCAAGGGAAACATATGATGTTTACTTTGCCAAAGCAAGTGAAATAGATAATAAACAAAAGTGAAATAAACAATAAACTGTAAACATTACACTCACGGTAGTTGTAAAAGAATAAAGACATTTCAAATGTCATATGATGTCTATATACAGTTTATAAGTGATATGTATAACTCCTTAGTGATAACCGTGTGTTCTCCCTGTCCTCTCTAGGTGATATGTATAACTCCTTAGTGATAACCGTGTGTTCTCGCTGTCCTCTCTAGGTGATATCTATAACTCCTTAGTGATAACCGTGTGTTTCTCCCTGTCCTCTCCAGGTGATATCTATAACTCCATAGTGATAACCGTGTGTTTCCCCTGTCCTCTCCAGGTGGCACGTTCACAACCACGTCAGGACTGTACGCAGGAAGCAACGCCCTCACGAACTCAACCGGCTTCAACAGTACACAGCAGGTACAAACATGCTCTACTGTAGTCTAGCTTCCTAATACCATGGTGGGCATGTTTACTATCATTGATTTATACTCTTGCTAAAATCCTGGGAACCTCGGGGGCATCCCAAATGGCAACCTGTTCCCTATGTAGTGCACTACTTTTGACCAGGACCCTATGGAACCCTATTCCCTATGTAGTGCACTACTTTAGACCTGAACCCTATGGAACCCTATTGCACTACTTTACGAACCCTAGTGCACTACTTTAGACCAGAACCCTATGGAACCCTATTCCCTATGTAGTGCACTACTTTTGAACAGAACACATGGAACCCTATTCCCTACGTAGTGCACTACTTTTGACCAGGACCCTATGGCACCCTATTCCCTATATGTAGTGCACTACTTTAGACCAGAACCCATAGGCTAGTAGTTCACTACAAAAGGGAACATGTATGATACAGACCAGTTACACTTCATCCACGTCACAAGAATCATCCCGGAATCGATCATAACGTCTGAAGTGGTGTACGCAGGGATTATCCCCTGCTTCCCAAATGGCACCCTGTACACTGTTTACATTAGTACACTACTTTTGACCAGTGCCCCCCATAATGCTCTGGTGCACTATGTAGGCAATGGGACGCCTCCCAAAAATACAAAGACAGATCGCTGTTCAGATGTAGGACACAAAAGACATGTGTTTGCATTTACGTTTTGGAATCTGCACTGTAAAGTAGCAAGGGGGGCATATCTCACGTTACTCACCGTCTCTCACTCTCTCTCTGTACCTCTCTCTTTCTCGCTCCCTCTAACTCTTGCTCTCTCCCTCTCTCTCTCTCTCTCTCTCTCTCTCTCTCTCTCCATCTCTCTCTCTCCATCCCTCACTCTCTCCCTCTCTCTCTCTCTCTCTCTCTCTCTCTCTCTCTCTCTCTGTACCTCTCCACTTGTTCTACCTTTCATCTCTTTCTCTTTCTTTCTCTCTGTCTACCTTTCCTCTCTCTCTCTCTCTCTCTCTCTCTCTCCATCCCTCCCACTCTCTCTCCACATCCATCTCTCACTCTCTCTCTCCATCCCTCTCACTCTCTCTCCACATCCATCTCTCTCTCTCTCTCCATCCCTCTCTCTCTCTCTCTCTCTCTCTCTCTCTCTCTCTCTCGCTCCCTCTAACTCTTGCTCTCTCCCTCTCTCTCTCTCTCTCTCTCTCTCTCTCTCTCTCTCTCCATCTCTCTCTCTCCATCCCTCACTCTCTCCCTCTCTCTCTCTCTCTCTCTCTCTCTCTCTCTCTCTCTCTCTCTCTCACTCTGGCTCTCTCTCTCCACCCTCTCAATCTTTCCATCCTTCCCTTTCTCCATCATTCCCCCCTCTCTATCCCCTCTCCCCCTCCAGGACTACCCGAGCTACCCAGCGTTCGGCCAGGGCCAGTACGCCCAGTATTACAACAGTTCTCCATACACCTCCCCCTATATGACCAGCAACAACACCAGTCCCACCACCCCCTCCACCACAGCCACCTACACCCTCCAGGAGCCCCCCAGCGCCCTGACCAGCCAGGCCCTCACGGACCCCCCAGCAGGTAGGCCCCAGGCCCCCCAGGCCACCCACCCTCCATCCCCAGGATCAGACGGCTCTGGAGGGGGTGGCTATGATGCCAGGGCCACTCATTATGGTAACCATTACAGTTTTTTTTAAATCAAATAAACTATATTAATGTAATAATTTTTTCGAATTCATGATAATTAACGATAATCAAAACCCTCCCTGAATTTTGTTGAAAATACAGAAACTGGTGTTATTGGAGAAATATTTTTTTGTGATCATTTTTTAAATTGTTGTTACCCCTCCCTCCCTTTCTAAACTTCCCTCTGTAAACCCTCTGTAAAATAGGGTTATTGTAGAAAATGTAACTCCGGTTCTGGAAGAGAGAATAATACATCATATTATAAATATATAATATGAATCACATCAATGCTTCTTCGGGTAATAAAGGTCGGATGACATCATCATCATCATCATCATCATCATCCTACAATTAAGTGAAAACTAGATGAAGAAGAGTTTCAAGCAGCCGGGTTGCAGCAGAGATGATATTACTGACGTTATTCTCCTCTGTTGCAGCAGAGATGATATTACTGACGTTATTCTCCTCTGTTGCAGCAGAGATGATATTACTGACGTTATTCTCCTCTGTTGCAGCAGAGATGATATACTGACGTCATTCTCCTTGTTGCAGCAGAGATTATATACTGACGTTATTCTCCTCTGTTGCAGTAGAGATGATATACTGATGTTATTCTCCTCTGTTGCAGCAGAGATGATATACTGACGTTATTCTCCTCTGTTGCAGCAGAGATGATATTACTGACGTTATTCTCCTCTGTTGCAGCAGAGATGATATACTGATGTTATTCTCCTCTGTTGCAGCAGAGATGATATACTGACGTTATTCTCCTCTGTTGCAGCAGAGATGATATTACTGACGTTATTCTCCTCTGTTGCAGCAGAGATGATATACTGACGTTATTCTCCTCTGTTGCAGCAGAGATGATATACTGACGTTATTCTCCTCTGTTGCAGCAGAGATGATATACTGATGTTATTCTCCTCTGTTGCAGCAGAGATGATATTACTGACGTTATTCTCCTCTGTTACAGCAGAGATGATATACTGACGTTATTCTCCTCTGTTGCAGCAGAGATGATATACTGACGTTATTCTCCTCTGTTGCAGCAGAGATGATATACTGATGTTATTCTCCTCTGTTGCAGCAGAGATGATATACTGACGTTATTCTCCTCTGTTGCAGCAGAGATGATATTACTGACGTTATTCTCCTCTGTTGCAGCAGAGATGATATACTGATGTTATTCTCCTCTGTTGCAGCAGAGATGATATACTGACGTTATTCTCCTCTGTTGCAGCAGAGATGATATACTGATGTTATTCTCCTCTGTTGCAGCAGAGATGATATACTGATGTTATTCTCCTCTGTTGCAGCAGAGATTATATACTGACGTTATTCTCCTCTGTTGCAGCAGAGATGATATACTGACGTTATTCTCCTCTGTTGCAGCAGAGATGATATACTGATGTTATTCTCCTCTGTTGCAGCAGAGATGATATACTGACGTTATTCTCCTCTGTTGCAGCAGAGATGATATTACTGACGTTATTCTCCTCTGTTGCAGCAGAGATGATATACTGATGTTATTCTCCTCTGTTGCAGCAGAGATGATATACTGACGTTATTCTCTCAGCAGAGATCTGTTGCAGCAGAGATGATATACTGATGTTATTCTCCTCTGTTGCAGCAGAGATGATATACTGACGTTATTCTCCTCTGTTGCAGCAGAGATGATATTACTGACGTCATTCTCCTCTGTTGCAGCAGAGATGATATACTGACGTTATTCTCCTCTGTCTGTCTGACCCTCTGAAAACCTTACTACATGAAGTAGCTTGTACTGCAATGCACTTCTCAATATTTATATATCACTATTTAACACACAGACACACTTTTACAAGACAAAATGGAGCTGTCCTCTGCTCCCTCCACTCTCCTCAGTCCTGAAGGTACTGGAAATACTTTAATTTCCTCCTCTTTATCTTAAACAATCACTTCTTCTTCTTCTTGTTGTTCTCCCTTCCTCCCATTCCTTCCAGTCGAGTACAGTACCATCCACAGTCCTTCAACGCCCATTAAAGATTCAGAATCGGATCGATTGCGGCGTGCCTCGGATGGAAAGTCACGTGGCCGAGGGAGAAGGAACAACAACCCTTCACCACCGCCTGACTCTGACCTTGAGGTAGGGTGAGCAGTGTGTGTGAGTGTGTGTGTGTGTGTGTGTGTGTGTGTGTTAGCCTCACCCTGTCTGAATCACAATAGCCTAATTCACCCTCCCCAGTGCCACACGGTTCACACATGAATAAAGTGTTTTATAATCTTTATAATCCTAATTTATTAATTTATTATTGGTTACTGAATTGTTTATTTTACTATGGGGATATTTTAAATGTTTAGTTTGTCTTTTCAATGGGTGGTTCACCATGTATCGATACGTAGTTAATATTATTTTTATTTTTTTGTGTGTTCGTCAACAACGAATTTAGTTCCTGCTTTTAACCTAAACAGGTGGAGCTAGAGATGAGATGTGTTTCTCTGATAGATGACTTTTAAACATCATCCTCTGAAGGGGATAAAGTCTGATGCCGTTAAACAGTTAATTATTAGGTCATAAACATGTGGGTAGCTAACTGTGTATATGAATGCCATATAGATACCAGCCAATCCATATTTCAAAGTAACGTGTTAATGATTCATCATTATTAATTCATTATTATTGATAAGAGATACATTTCAGAGAGGTTAAGCCTCATTATGATGCTGACATCACAGCATGTTAACAAACCTAGTTAATTAGTTATTGATTGGGCTAATGTAAAGGGCAGGGGATGGAGGGAGAGATGGATGGAGGGAGAGACGGATGGATGGAGGGATGGATGGATGGATGGAGAGATGGATGGAGGGATGGATGGAGGGAGAGATGGATGGAGGGAGAGACGGATGGATGGAGGGATGGATGGATGGATGGAGAGATGGATGGAGGGATGGATGGTGGGATAGAGGGATGGATGGAGGGATGGATGGATGGATGGATGGAGAGATGGATGGAGGGATGGATGGAGGGATAGAGGGATGGAGGGAGAGATGGATGGAGGGATGGATGGATGGATGGATGGTGGGATAGAGGGATGGATGGAGGGATGGATGGATGGATGGATGGATGGAGAGATGGATGGATGGATGGATGGATGGATGGTGGGATAGAGGGATGGATGGAGGGATGGATGGATGGAGAGATGGATGGAGGGATGGATGGTGGGATAGAGGGATGGATGGATGGATGGATGGATGGATGGTGGGATAGAGGGATGGATGGAGGGATGGATGGATGGAGAGATGGATGGAGGGATGGATGGTGGGATAGAGGGATGGATGGAGGGATGGATGGATGGATGGAGAGATGGATGGAGGGATGGATGGTGGGATAGAGGGATGGATGGAGGGATGAGATGGAGGGAGGGATGGATGGATGGATGGATGGATGAGGGATGGAGGGATGAGGGATGGATGGATGGATGTGGTCGTGACCAACAACTGTAGGTAAATGGATCTAGTGGTCCCTGTGGTGCACCAATCCTCCCTCTCTCTCTCTCTCTCTCTCTCTCTCTCTCTCTCTCTCTCTCTCTCTCTCTCCTTCCCTCTCTCTCTCTCTCTCTCTCTCTCTCTCTCTCTCTCTCTCTCTCTCTCTCTCTCTCTCTCTCTCTCTCTCTCTCTCTCTCTCTCTCTCTCTCTCTCTCTCTCTCTCTCTCTCTGTTGACGGGCCAGATCACATTGCAGAATACAGAGTGCAACCATTGATTTTCCTTTAACCTTTCCCCCCCCACTCCCCGTCGCTCTGTCTCTCCAGAGAGTATTCATCTGGGACCTGGATGAGACCATCATCGTTTTCCATTCCTTGCTCACAGGGTCTTACGCTAACAGATACGGCCGGGTGAGTGACGTCACACTCTAGCATCTAGCAGTATCAAACACACACACACACACACACACACACACACACACACACACACACACACACACACACACACACACACACACACACACACACACACACGTGCATGCGCGCGTGTGTTTTGAATGGAGCACGTTCGTAGTGTGGACAGAGATATGGAACGGAAGTCAATGTACAGATAATTGTTTTATTTAGTTTAATTGGCCCGATGGGGCCTGGTGGAGTATTTGTCCTGCAGCTGTCGGACCTACAGTGGGGCAAAAAAGTATTTAGTCAGCCACCAATTGTGCAAGTTATCCCACTTAAATAGATGATTATTTTCCACCATAATTTGCAAATAAATTCATTAAAAATGTGATTTTCTGGATTTTTTATTCTCATTTTGTCTGTCATAGTTGAAGTGTACCTATCATGAAAATTACAGGCCTCTCTCATCTTTTTAAGTGGGAGAACTTGCACAATTGGTGGCTGACTAACTGTATGCTGCAGCAGGGGTCCAAATGGAACACTAGTCCCTACACCAGAACACTAGTCCCTACACCAGAACACTAGTCCCTACACCAGAACACTAGTCCCTACACCAGAACACTAGTCCCTATACCAGAACACTAGTCCCTACACCAGAACACTAGTCCCTACACCAGAACACTAGTCCCTACACCAGAACACTAGTCCCTACACCAGAACACTAGTCCCTACACCAGAACACTAGTCCCTACACCAGAACACTAGTCCCTACACCAGAACACTAGTCCCTATACCAGAACACTAGTCCCTACACCAGAACACTAGTCCCTATACCAGAACACTAGTCCCTACACCAGAACACTAGTCCCTATACCAGAACACTAGTCCCTATACCAGAACACTAGTCCCTACACCAGAACACTAGTCCCTACACCAGAACACTAGTCCCTATACCAGAACACTAGTCCCTACACCAGAACACTAGTCCCTACACCAGAACACTAGTCCCTATACCAGAACACTAGTCCCTACACCAGAACACTAGTCCCTACACCAGAACACTAGTCCCTACACCAGAACACTAGTCCCTACACCAGAACACTAGTCCCTATACCAGAACACTAGTCCCTACACCAGAACACTAGTCCCTACACCAGAACACTAGTCCCTATACCAGAACACTAGTCCCTACACCAGAACACTAGTCCCTACACCAGAACACTAGTCCCTACACCAGAACTCTAGTCCCTACACCAGAACACTAGTCCCTATACCAGAGCACTAGTCCCTATACCAGAACACTAGTCCCTACACCAGAACACTAGTCCCTACACCAGAACACTAGTCCCTATACCAGAACACTAGTCCCTATACCAGAACACTAGTCCCTACACCAGAACACTAGTCCCTACACCAGAACACTAGTCCCTACACCAGAACACTAGTCCCTACACCAGAACACTAGTCCCTATACCAGAGCACTAGTCCCTATACCAGAACACTAGTCCCTAGACCAGAACACTAGTCCCTAGACCAGAACACTAGTCCCTATACCAGAACACTAGTCCCTATACCAGAACACTAGTCCCTACACCAGAACACTAGTCCCTATACCAGAACACTAGTCCCTACACCAGAACACTAGTCCCTACACACCCCCCCCCCCGAGAAAAACTAGGTAGTGCTAGATGAAGGTTGCAGGTTATAACTAGGGGCCCAGGACAGAACAGGTTATAACTAGGGGCCCAGGACAGAACAGGTTATAACTAGGGGCCCAGGACAGAACAGGTTATAACTAGGGGCCCAGGACAGAACAGGTTATAACTAGGGGCCCAGGACAGAACAGCGGTACTGTGGACTCATCATCACTGTACATTTCTCCTTCAGAAAGACACATTGTTGTTGAATTAATGAATTGCCCCTGCATCCACCTGTTTTCATGGATACATTTCCCGGGAGAAGCCAGGCCATGGCTACCCGATGTAATTAGCCTTAACTTGATAGGAAAGTCTGTCTGGAGAGAGGACGGGACTAGACTGGTGCGTGTCTTCTCCGTAGCCCTGGAGAGAGGACGGGACTAGACCGGTGCGTGTCTTCTCCGTAGCCCTCTCCTGCAGTCAGATGAACTCTGAGGCCTCATGGGTAGAATTGTATTCATATTATTTCATAATTCTTCAACTTGATCAAAATTATCAAGCCAAAAATCCAGTGTTTCTATGTCAAATAGTGTTGTTATATTTCAGTCTTCTGTAATATATATATATATATATATGTCAAATGTAATATTGGGATGCAAACTCAACATGTAATAGTTGTAAACTCTCTATCCGACACGGTACAGGTGTCTTCTTTATTTTAAGACCCATAACCAGGTGTGTGAGGTGGATACTTTAGTTTCAAAGTAGATGTTAGTTTAAGATTACCCAGAATCCCTCTGTGTGACCCTGATTTATCCCACTGCAGTAAAAAAAAAAAGGTCTACAAGTCTAAGACTTTAATTGTCAAAGAGAATCTAACAGTAAAATCACATGATCAATTTAATAAGACGTTTTTTATTTAGTAGTACACATTGTTCACATATCAAATGAAGTGTTGTTTTAGATATCACTGTATGTTGTATTTAGAGAGTTATTTAAAGAGTTCACAGTGGGCAGGGGTTTGGTTTACACAGGAAGAAGACACTGTCCTGTAAAATTGTTCTTAATAAATTGGCGTCTCTAAATGTAAAAGCTTTTAAAAACAAACAAACATTTGGGAAATATGTCAATCTCCAAAGTGCTATCATTGGTTTTATATACCTCTCCATACGAACATGAACTATACTACTGTATACAGTATATACCCATTTTAATTATAAATATCTTTATTATGACAACGGCAATCATACTAGTTCAAATGTTTTTAAAAAGTATAATAATAATTAAATGCTTAATCCGTCCACCTAAATATCTCCACGTCTATTTGTTTGTATAAAAATATACCCAGGTTCTTGGTTTGTATTATGTCTTAAGAATTCCCAGCAATTATCTTTTGTTGGGGTTTTGTTTTTGGTTCGGTTGGAGTTTTTCTTCCTCTGCTCTGTTTTTGAAAGTCAGAAGATTGACATATTGGTTCTCATGGGTCAGAGAGTGGGCATGGCTCGTCGTGGCCCCGCTCTCTGGGACTTTGTTCTGCTATGAGGGCGGATACATCCCAAATGGCGCCCTATCTAGTGCACTACTTTTGACCAGAACTCTGGTATAGGAAAATAGGGTGCCATTTGGAACGTAGATGGGGTGTTTGAAGGGGGCACTGTTTTGTTTTGGGGGTGAAAGAGGGCTGCCCCGTGACCTAAGATGTTTATTTACTTTATCCTTAGCCGTGCATGCTGGGTAAAGAGAGAGCGGCTTAGGGAGCCGAGGGAACACGCATACACACACACACACACTCTGGGTCGCTGTGGTGCCTCTCTGTAACAGGAAACAATGCTGACTCCGTAAGGACCTTCACTCTTAGAGTCAATCTAGGACCTTCCACTCTTAGAGTC